>NC_031788.1:3913937-3948910 GCF_001522545.3 Parus major
ACATCCTACATCCTACATCCTACATCCTACATCCCAGCAGGACATCCCACAGCCCAGATCCCATATCCTACATCCTACATCCCACATCCCACACCCCCCTTCCCAGCAGGACAGCCCACATCCCACATCCTACATCCTACATCCCACATCCTACATCCTACATCCCAGCAGGACATCCCACAGCCCACATCCCACATCCCAGCAGGACATCCCACAGCCCACATCCCACATCCCACACCCCAGCAGGACATCCCACACCCCAGCAGGACATCCCACACCCCAGCAGGACATTCCCACATCCCGGAATGGCACCGGGGCAGGCACACGCCCCCGGGATGGAGGCACAGCCGAACGTGCTCGCCTCGCAGGCAGCCGCTGTTAATGTGCGTGGAGCTGTATTAATAGAGCTGCTAAACACCGCCGCGGGCCACAGGAACGGTTCAGCGCTTCGTTTTCATCCCAAATTAGACTGGAACAGCCAAACAGGAACTTTTTTATTTTATTTTACTTTATTTTTTTTCACTGATGGAAAGTTCAGGAAAGAAAAAATTACCAAATGAGAAAAGGAGGGATGAGCAAGTGCCACATCATTGCTGTCGGTGGGATCCAGGCTGGGGGTGTATCTGCCTGTGCTGCCCGGCCTCGTGCTCACACACCTTATTTCAGTGTGACAAACCTGCCCACAGGACCCAGCTGGCACCCCCAGCCTGGCATCCCCGAAAATGGCAGCACACACCCCCGGGGTTTATTGCTGGTCTGCAGACAAGGCCAGGATAAAGCTTGTACCAGCTCCCTAACTGGGGCTAAATCCTTGCCATCATCCAGCCCAGAGAAGCCTTTGACACAACCCAGGTGGTCCCTGCTCCATCCCCCCAGGAGCAGCAAAGGTCTCTAAAAACATCTCCCCTGTACAAACATTCCCATTCACTCCTGTTCACTTCTTTATTTCAAAAAAAAAAAAATAAAAAACTTCTCCTCAATATATCTAAGAGCAGGGAGCCTGCATAATGAACGAACAAAATTGCCTCCTGTCCCTGGAAACGCTGTCCTATTTTGCAATGATTAACTCTCTGTATTTGCATACTGCCCATTCCTGGCTAAAGACTCAGGGGGACAAGTTTCCAAACACTTTCTAATCTCTCACAGAGCCTGCACACAGTGTTGTCATTTCCTGACAACCCCCAGCGTGGCTGCATCTGGCAAGCTCCACTTTTACTCCTCTTTATTGATATTATTTCAAATTTCCGCTGCTGGTTTGCCCACAGCCAGGGCCCTGCCGTGCTGGGTGCTGCACTAATGAGAAGGATGATGCTTTCCTCACCATGGAACACTGCTGCATAAATCAAGTGGTGCTCACATGAGAAATGGGTTATTAAGACCCATCACGAGGGCATCATGGGTTTTTCTGAGTTTTTATTCCCACGCTCCATTTTGAGGTATCAGGAATTGCTGTTCCTTTTCTCCCCTGAGCTTTGCAGTGAAGGTTTTCCTGGGACAGAATCTCCCCAAATCACCTAAACATCCCAAGATGGTACCTATCTACTGGTACCTATTGATGAAAAGCAATGGGCCAGCCCATGCAACCCCAAATTGTGCATTATACACCCTGTCTCTCAGGGGAACTGTAGGAACGCGAGTGTCTTTGGGGCTGGGAAAGCAATTGGAAATCAAAAAGGGTTGGGCACTCTCTAATTGCTATAGCAGAGTTTTATTAAGCAAATTATTAGTGAGCAAGTAAATAAAGCAGCAGGAATCAAAGTGGTAATCAATAGGATGGTTTGATCCAGGGCAGCCTGGGCATGGCCTCGTGCAGACCCCACAGAGCTGACAAAGCCAGTGCCACAGCCAGCACCTGGGGGGACACCCCATGGCACTGTGCTTGAGGGGGAGCCAAGTGGGAATTAATAAAACAAACCCCAAAAAAAGAGCTAGGCACAGGCTGGCATAGGAGTGTCTCAGGGGTCTCTGCACCCTTCTACATCTCACTTGCACCCACTGCAGCATTTCCCATGAGATATCCCCCATGGGAAGGCAGCAGCACAGAGCAGCACATGCCTCCTTTATTACCCTTTTTCTGCTCCCAAAAGCAGCAGCAGCCCCCATTAGCTGAGCTGTTGCAGCCCCTTCCAGCACAGGGCTGTCCCCTCCCAGCAGAGAGGGAAAGAGCCTCACTGGGAGCCCCTAAAATCTCCTGTGAAAGCTCCCACCTTGTACTTTGCCCTCGATGAAGATGCAGGAGCCAGCAGGGAGCACTCCCAAGGCAAAGTTCTGCATCTACATGAGGAGCCTACCCTGTTTGCCATGCCACAGAGGAGTGCAGCATCCTTCATGGCCAGGCTGTGAGCTGGGCTCAGTGCTTTGCTGCCCTCCCTGAGTGGCTGCTCCAGCAGCACAGAGCACCCCACAGTCCCAGCCCAATTCAGGGCTCAGCCAAACCCCTCTGCTGTGCACAGCCCCAGTGCAGCTCTCCTCGGTGTGTATTTGTGGGGCTGGAGGTGACCAAACCCTGGCTATTTGTTAATAGAGCACACCAGAAGTGAGAGACACCCGGGTGCCCTGGCAGGGATAAATCCCAAGGGGAAGAGTGATGAATGTGCTGGCTGTGCTCAGGCTGCATCACTCACCAGGGCCAGCACAGCAGCATGGCCAAGACTGAGGACATCGATTTATTGGCTTGGGAGTGTTGTTTGTGAGTGACCCATGCCCACGGGGAGCAGCCCTGGGTGGGGATTTTGTCACAGCAAGGGAACGTGAGCTGGCTGTGGACGTGTTCACCCTCACAGCCATGTGCCCAGGGAGAGCAGTGCATTCGTGCTTTCCACCTCCCTTTGTTCATTCTTATCTCCTTTCTCCCCAGCCACATCTCAGAGGGAAAAGGCCACAGTTTGTCTCCCTCCATGCAAAGAGGGAGCAGAGCCTGCCCTCCCCAGCATGCACAGACAGCCCTGCACTTCTTAATGCTCCTGGGAATTGTCAGTGTCCAATATGTCCCAAATTTCCTGCTGCACCAGCCCAGCTGTAATCAGCTTTGGATTACCATAGTCCCTTAAAGTACCAGGCTCTGATAACATCCCTGCTGTTACTGACTCTCTAAATCTCCCCAGTCACGCAGATGGTTTCCCCCCAGCAACCCAGCACTGATTACTAGGAAGGGAAAAGAACCCCAAAATAGAAAAAAATAAAAAGTTAATAATGAATAGAAAGCCAGATGCTGTTGCAGTGAGCAACTGGGGGCTGGTTTTTTTTGCAGCAGCACAAAGCCAAGAGGACATGAAGTGAAATCAGACAGCAGTGAATTTAAAACTGACCACTTCCCACAACATGCCATTAACCTCCAGAAGATGCTGCTGCAAATTATCTCTGAGGTCTCAGTGGTGCAGGGCTCAGGCTGATCAGAGACTCAGATTGATGGTGAGGGAGCCATGGCCACCTGAAGAACAAGAGAAAAAATGCCCATGTGGGTTACACGGGTTTATCCTTCAGGACACAGTCTGAGAGTTGTCTGAGCACATAAAGAATTTCCCTTTACTCAACCATCACCATTTTTCGCCATCCTTTTCTTGAAGGAGCAGGAGCATCCTGTGCAGGAGCTGGTCCTGTCCCAGTGCTTTGAGCAGCCTGGTGTGTACTTCTCATCTCTGACTTTCCAGCAAGTCCCCCGAGGCTCCTTGCCTGAGCTCCTCGTACCTCAGGATGCTCTTTAGTCTCCAGCTTCCCAGAAGGTGCTGTTTTCCAAACAGGAGCTGCACCCACACGAGCACAGCCCCTGCACTGCAGGGACACATCCCACCAGGGCCAGCTCCTGTCCCCATCACAGACTGGAAAGGGGAGATCCTGAAAATCAGTGACTGCTGCTTCCCAACACTTCTCCTCATTCCCCTTAATTCTGGCTCTAAACAACCTCGCAGAGGGGTTTTTATCAATCTGGTTGCCTCAGTGGTAAAGCTCAGGTCATGCAGGAAAGAGATGGGGCCCAGAAACAATTGCAGCAGCCAGAAAACAGATAGAGGTTATTAATCATTTTTTTAAGTCTCTGTTCTTTGTAGCGTCTGGAGTACCTCCCACACCACAGCTGTGGGCATGGGGCAGCTCTGTGAGGGACAAACAGCCCTGGCATGGATCAGCACAAAGAAAACTGTCTCCCACTGGCCTGGGACACGGAGGGTGACACTGGGTGTTGTCACTAGGGACCACATTTTGCAGCATTAATGTGTTTGAACCCCTGTGCAAAGAGCTGGGAGAGCAGGAGCTCACGGTGCAGGTGCAGTCCCAGGGGGACACTCAGCTGTCCAAAAAGCTTCATCCTGCACATCACACAGCCTGTGGAGCCCACAGTGAGCACAGCAGCCCATGGGGGACACATGGCAGGGCCACTGCGAGTCCCAAAACCCCTCCAGTCACCCTGCTCTGGCCGCCGTCACCGCGGCCACGCAGCAAGGGCACGGCACAGCAGAGGCCTCACAGCCCAGCCAGGCACAAAGGACACAAAGGAGGAAAAAAGAGCTGACAGAGAGCGATGTGAGAAACTTTCCAGGCCCTGTTTTTATCCCTCTGCACAGCGAGAGGGGAAGGACAAAGGGAAAAGCCTGGCACCTCTGTGGGGACACAGTGCAGGCTCTCGCTGTGGCACGCAGGCCTCAGCATTGCCATGCACGGGATTTTCCTCCGGGTAAGGCAGCCAGGGGTTTGAAATTCTTTAACACTTTCAAAAGGCCGATAAGGTAAATCCTCCAGGCCCCAAGCAAGGCTCCCACTGGACCCCACAGGAGTTTTGCCTGAATACCACAGGGTTATTATAGCCAGAATATTTCTGTGGATTCAAAGCTGAGGCTTTTCGTACGCAGCCTGTAGCTGTGAGTTTTGTCAGTGAATAGTCCCGATAAAGCCTTCCTGATTTTCCCTCCGTTTTAATATAATTGCTCTTTCTCTCCCTGTAATCCAGGCAGATCCTTTTCTATGCCATTTCACACCAGCACTCAGGATTTAGTTCTTTCCTCACAAAAGTGAAAAATCAGTTTCTCCACCCTGTGCTCCAAATGTTCCTTCTCCACCTGAACAAGCCCCAGGTGGGCCCTCTGAGAGAGCCCCAGGAACCCCAAAGCTGAGTGGGAAGAGAACAGCCCCCCAAAGTCCTGTGGCATCACACCCAGCCCAGTGGGATGGGAAGCACAATAAAAAAGGAGGGGATTTTGTAGCCACCATCCAGGTGTAAAACTGCTGCCCAGCAGAGTCTGACCTGCTTGATGGAGGCGTGGGGCACACCTGGATGGGTGTGTGAGGCTGGGTCACAGCAGGAGCTGTGGCACAGGGGACAGTGACAGCACTGGGTGCTTGCTGCAGGCAGTGATCACACTCTGTCCCAGCTGCTGTGAGGTTTCCAGCCAGCAGAATTAAGTCTATCCATTCAGCTTAGTGCCCTGAGCTGCTCAGCAGCTTTGCCAGCTCCTCCTGTGGGGCAAAGGGTCAGGGCTGGAGGGAATGCTGCCTGGAAAGAGATGCTGAAACAGAAGGAATTTCTTCATGGTGGTCTCTTTTGGGTCATCAGCATTCATGGCACCTCCTCTTAGTATTGTCCTGAGATGTGCCACCACCCAGCTAAAAGGTGAAGCTTAGAAGTTTCTTTTAAAAATGCTGTGCCCGTGTACAACTCCAAGGTGATACTTCAGAGAGGTTTCAGAGGCTCTACCCTCTCTTTTATGGAGCAGCACAGAGGAAAATTTATCTTGAAAGGAGGAAAATAAATTTCCTTGCTGGGACAATGCTGTGCTGCCCAGAAATCCATAAAGGAGTTTTGTCCTGAAGGTCTGAGCTTCACCTGGGGGATCATCTGCTGCTACAGCCCAGCTCTCCATTCCAGGCAAGGAGGGATCAGCACTGCCAGCAGAGCCCTGAAACAAATGGGAAGGAAGAGAAGAAAGCCTGCAAAGCCCAGGTAATGTGTAAATCGATAGCACAGCAGCTCAGCAGCGTTTCCCTACAAATCCAGGCAGCCACGCTTACAAACACCTCCAGTTCAACAGCAGATTTCTCATCAGCTCAGCAAAGCATCACTCCTCAGGCACAGGCCTGCTCTGAATGGCCTCTGCCTGCCTGGGCTGGGGGGGAAATAGCAGCTGCAGCCACGGAGATGGAGTTCAGGGGTCCCCAAAAATACCCAACACAGAGCTGGAGACAATCCTGATGTTCCTGTCAGTCTGTGTTTCAGTGCTTGGCCCTCCTGTCTTCCACATCACACAGGGACATCTAGAGACCATCTGCCTCAGCTCTAGGGGAGAAAAAATAGAGTATCCGTAGAGGAAAGAGCAGTTTTGCTAGCCAGGTGTGTCAGCCAGGCTGTGGCTCACCAGGCTGTGTTATCCCACACCAGGAGGCTGCCCAGTTTGGAACTGGATGAAAAACCACTGAGTGGCCCAGCACCTCAGGGAGGTGGATTAGCTCTGGGGCTGGCACACAAACCTCCTGTGTGTGTGGCAAGGTGGGCTGGAGTCAGTCCCTGCTTCCAGAGTCTGCTTTTCACCTCCTGGGGCAACCCAGATCCCATCCCATCCCTCTCCTCCCACCAACCACTCTCCTTGCCAGCTCTTACCAGCTTGTTAAAACCAGATTAAGCTTCTGGGTTCAATTTACTTTCAGCCCCTCTGTGGCTAGTGGTAAAAAGTACAATGTTCCCTTTCCACCTGTAAAAATCAGGCTCCAGCTATCCCTTGGATTCTTACATTCCTCTGTATTTCAGAAAAATTAAATGCATCAGTGTGAGCCAATCCCCACAGCTGTGGGTGCCACACCAGCATTCCTCTGCCCACAAGGAGCATTTCCTTCCACCCTACAGGGAACCACAGCAATAACCAAAATCTCCTCGGGCACAACAGCACCTTTCAGCCTTACACTTGCTGCTCTCTGCTTTTACAGCAAAGAGATGCTATAGAAAAAAAGTGCTGAATGCTTCTGTCCTGCTCCTGTCCACAGGTCCTAGCCCTGGTCTTCTTCCATGTCCCACAGGACAGTGTCCTTTCCACTGCCTGTCCCTGCATCTGTCAGGGGCTCCCAAAGAGACAGGATTTGAGATTGAATAGTAGGGAAAAACAACTTGGAAGATGGGAAATAACCAGCAATAGGTGTTTCAAGGCACTCCGGAGGCTGTGCTTGACCAGAGCCCCTCTTCCACAGACAAGTATTCAGCTTAGAGAGTTGAGCACATAACATGTGGGAAAGGTGTTCATTGGGTGTAAAATTACCCCAGGACTTATACAAAGAATGAACACATACCTCTAATTTCCCTCAGCAGGACGGGGAAGCTGGCAGAATGACACGCTGCAGCAAAATGCCCTTCTACTGCTTCATCCCAAACCTGCCAACTTACTCTCTCTGCTGAGGGATTGCACATGTGCCCAGAGGAAGGGACCAACAGGAGCAGCTGTGGAGTGCCAAAAAGCACTGGTTCCTTCCTGGCAGGTGGACAGATGCTGGTATTTGCTACACCTGCAAATGCACCTCATGGCCACGACTCAGGGACTGCACAGAGCCCGAGCAGCACAGCTCTGCTCTGAGGGCATCACTGGCACATCATCAGCTGCCATCTCTGCTGAAGGGAATTCATTTTTTATTTGGTTTTATTAACCTTCACACATCTAGACCTGAGGCCTGTGCTTTGCAGCTCACACACAGGAAAATATGAAATCGCCACATCTCCCTGTTTAAGATATTGGCAATCACAATGTGCCATCTGCCCCGTTATTAAACAAAGGGCCCAAATCCACTCAGCCAGGGGAAGCAATTTCCTAGAAGGTGGGAGAGCCCAGCTAAGCCTCCACTCCTGCCTCCACCACCACAGACCTGCTGCCACCCCCTCCAGAGCTCACCCTGCCCCTCTCCCCTGCCTGGGACAGGGTCTCATTCCCAACACAGGAGGCCATCACACCTGATTTATTGCATCCAATAAGGAGAAGGAATTTAAAACAGAAGCTTTATCCAGAGACAAGTTTTGGAATATTTCTGCACCTCTACCTTTGTTCCCAAAAGACTGGGACTTGTTTTGAGTGGAAGAGGCAATTTGGGACAGTTTGCAGCTATCCCTGGGGCACAGCAGAAGCTCAGAAGATGAGCTGAAGTGCACCTTAATGATGTGGCCTCGTGCATCCTGTCAAATACCTGCATCTTAATTACTTCAGAGGACAAATTTCTGATGCTGGAAATGCAGCTAACCCAGCTGGAGTGTCTTTCATGCCTTCCCATCTCATTTTGCCACTGGTTCCTTCAAAGCAAACCATAAAGCCAAAAACATTTCCTTAATGCACTTGATGGGGGTTTGATGTGAGTGGTGGGCTCTTTCATCTGCTGCTTCTTCAAAAAGGGATGTGGATAAAAGGATGGGAGGAGAAGGGGTCCTCGTGCATGTATGTATTGCTCCTGGAGACTGGCTTGCTTGGCCCTCATGCTCCCATGTCACAGCTCCAGCTCCAGGCCTGTCCTGGTGCCTTTGCTGTGGGACTGGGATGCTCTGTCACAGCCACCTGGAGCAGTGAAAGCACAGGAGGATGGGGACAGAGCCAGCCAGCTTCTCCTACTGGGACCAGTTTGTTATTACAGGAGGGGGATCTGAGGGGTTTGGGGCACCAGGGTCCCACTCTGAGCCACATTTTCACAGCCCTTCAGCATCTGAGCACAGCTGGCAGGGCAGGGACCCCAGACCCTCCTTCCCTTGACCTTCCCCCACAGACTCTCCGGGATTCCCTCACAGTTTTTCCCCACTGCTGTCCTGGAGGGCTGAAGGTTCATCCAGCCCAGCAGGAGAAGAGCTGGGAGTTGAAAGGAGGCTCTTCCACTCCTCTCCTGCTGAGGGGCTGAGTGACCAGGGAAAAAGAGCATCAGGAGATGAGCCAGGCTGGGGCAGGGCAGCTCCTCTACCCCAGTTTTGCCTCATGCTGTTGGTGAAGGACTCTGAACATCCCCTTGTCCCTCCCTGCACGCCTGGGGACAGCTCCTTCCCCTTGCCACCATGCCCACCACGGGCACAAGCAGGATCCCAAACATCCCTCCTTGCCAGAGCTTTTGAACAGCTCCCTGGGATGTGCTTGTGCCACCATCCTTGTGTGGTCAGTGCCACAGGAGCCTCATCCAGGGCCAGGAACACGGATCTCCTCCCTGGGAACCCCGGGAACAGAGAGGGGAGCAGAGATAAGGGAGAGACAGGGGAGAGCTGACAGCATCCATCACCTCAGGGCTGAGCCTCAGCACTCATTCAAGCCCTGAGTCTTCAAGGCATGAGATTAGAAATTATAAAAAAAAAAAAAATCAAAACAGCCTTTAATGGAATGGTTTCTTGTAGAATAAAGAAACACCACCTCTGTTGAAAAGTGAAAAAAAAGTCTGTTTTGACTTAAAAATCTTTTGCTATTGCAAGTGAAACAGAGAGATAAATATATTATAAATATATTTCATTTAAGTTTTATCACTACAACTCTGACATTTACATTGTATTAAAGTTTTAATATTAATACTGCACTGCTACATAATATTTAATACAAATATTAAATATATATATTTAAGTTAATACTTCATATGCCAAAGTCCAAATGGCAAAATCCTTTTTCTCCATCAAAGATAAAAGCACCCTGCACTAATTAAAAGTGATCTGATGCTACTGAGGCTCAGGACCAAGAGCAGCACCAAATAAATACCGTGGAAATAAATTGCAATGATGTCAGTAATGTTTGCAGGAACATCTCAGGGGCTCCTCACTGCCCTGCACTGATGTGGGGAGCAGGAATAAAATGACCCCTGCTGCTCCCACACCTCTGTTCACCACACATTGAGAAAGCAGAGCAGGAGCAGCAAAGAACATGTGGAGAAGTGGGATGGGGAGGGATGGTTTTTGGCAGGTATTTGGCAGGGAAGACATCAGCTGTGAGAAGGAGTCAATGCAGCTGTGGCTCAGCAGGGCTGGGCTGGCACTGGTGGGACCCCAGGGAAGGGAGGGCTGCCTCGGGGCAGTGGGTTTGGACTGGATGCCATCTCTGTCCCCATCATCTCACAGCTGAGGTGTGTTTCTGGACCATTCCCATCAGTGAGGCAAGCATCCACACAAGGAATGCAGAGGAACTGTGCAATCCTACAGGAGAACCTCTGCTGAGTGCCCAGGCTGCCACCATGGCCAGCAGGGGAGGGAGGCTGGTGCTGAGAGCAGAGTGCCCAAGCACCCAAACCACAGCCCCCAGCCAAGGCATGCACAGCTCTTTTGGGCCCAGCAGACAGCTGAGTGCCCGTATTTCTGTGCTATCCACAGCTTGGTGAGCACCCAAACCCTTTGGGACTACCCAGGGCTTGTCTCCCCATGCCCATAACACACCACCTATGGCACAGCCCTTGGTCCTCTCCAGGCTCAAAGAGTTCGGGTGTTGCAGGCTGACACGTCTCAAAATCAGAGAAAACTGAGGGGAGTGATGTCTAAAGTTCTAGCTTTCATATTTTTCGGATTCTGTACTACCTTAGTGTGTAACTCTGAACTTCAGATATAGTGTTAGCAAGTTCTCCTCACAGTTTAGTTTGACAAAACTATCCTTTTCCAGCCCCAGAAACAAGGACACTGCTGCAGCCTCAGGCCCAAAAAGTGTGAACTGCAAGTTGAGCAGTCTGGGAGGATGAGACTCCATAACCTGAGGCTGAAATTGGACAATTAGCCCCAATGTGGAAATGGACCAAAACTTATAAAAGTGTGACATGTCCTGACCCAGAGTCCATCTTGAGTGCAGCCTTGGTCTGGTTCTTGCACTGCTCAAGGTGTATCCTGTGAAGGCCTTTTAATAAATACCTACTTTATTCCTTTAAATCTGTCCAGCCTCTGTTCCAGGCAGCCTCTTTAGGCATCAGGAGCACAGGGCACCTTTTTATTCCCCTGATTTCTCAAGCTCCCAATCCAGCCAGCAATATTCCCTGTTGTTCACCTCTGAAGCCTCAAGCCCCCATCTCCAGCAGCCTGGAGACCAGCCTCGCTCCCTTCCTGCTGGGAAATGCGTTTTGGGGAATTCAGCAGGGGCAGGCAGGACCAAGAGCATCCTGCCCAGGGCTGGCCAGAGGCTCCTTCCCAGCAGGGAGGAGCTGCAGGCACAGGGAGCTGCTCCACAGGTCCCTCTCTCCCCTCAAGCTCCGGTTCCCCAACCACCTCTGCTTAATTAGAGGCCAGCTTTGAACTGCCTTTGTATAACCAGACCTAATCTTCAAACTGAATATATTTAATGGGCCTGATCTCCATAATGGCTGTGTCTGAGGCCCTGGATTTCAAAGCAGCTCCACTTAACGGGACTTTGTCTGGAAGCTGCAACCATATAATAGGGCCTGGTTTTAAACCAGGACTGTTTAATAGGATCTGATGTTTAAAGTGCACATAACTAATTGGACCTAATCTTCACAATCCTCCTTTCCTCCCCCTCTCCTGATGTTTTCCCTCCTCCTTTGCTGCTCTCCCTGTCTCCAGCACAGGGATCCTCCATCCTTGCAGATCCCCACCTCTTCAGAGAGTCCTGCCAGGATCATGAGCTGATCTCACAAGGATCATACCAAAGTCTTTCAAAGCTCTCCAGGGTTTCTCAGACAAGCTCTTAATTCCTGCTGCAGCTCCTCTGCTCTCACCATCTCCTCCTTAGGAGTTCACCCGGGCCTGGCTTGTCCCAGGGATACAGGCACAAGCCCATTATTAAAGGCTTGTTTTAACAGGAAGGTGAATAGAGGCCAAAAAAACCCCAAACATCAGATCTGGGGAATGGAAAACACGTGGAGACTTTCTGTCCTTCTCTGCAGCAACCACCAGCCTCAGACTGTTTTATTTCAGTATTGCCCTCTCTGCCACCAGCCCCAGACTGTTTTATTTCAGTATTGCCCTCTCTGCCACCAGCCTCAGACTGTTTTATTTCAGTATTGCCCTCTCTGGTGCTGGGGTAAAAGTTGCACCCCTTGAAAGGAGAGTTCTCTCCAGGTGTAGCCAAAATGTTCTGGTATTGAGAATTGTAATTGTCTGAAACAACAAATTCCTTTGCTTCATCATTTAGGAAATCAGAGAAAAATAAATACATAAAAGGTTTCCCTATCATCCTTTCTTCCAAGTAAAGAAGTCACAACACACACAGTGTTTCTAGAGCAGCTCTCATCAGTCCCCTGCCCATCCGAGTCTCAGATGTGCCCACCTTGAAAGACAGCAAAACTGTGCCTCAGTTTCCCCTGCCCTCACTCACTGCAGTGCTGTGAGTTCTTGTTCTTGTTCTCTTGTGAGAGAACAAGAACAGGAGGAATTTGTACTTCAAGGCCCATCACTGTAGGACCTTTCAGAAATGCTCCTCAAACCCAGGAGAAAATATTCTTGACCCCAACTGACCAGGAGAAATTAAAGCAGAGAGAAACCAGGGATTGCTCTCAGCAGAGAAGTTGGGGCTGCCCCATCCCTGCAAATGTTCAAGGTCAGGCTGGTGGGGCCCTGACCAACCTGGGCTAAGAGAAGTGTCCCTGCCCACAGCACTGGGGCTGGAACAAGAGGATCTTTAAGGCCCCTTCCAACCTAAACCATTCTATGCTTTGAAGGGCCAGGAAGGATGGAGTGTGCAGATCCTTGAGAGCAAGGACATCTCACATGCCCATCAAATGATTGATGAACCTTTCCCTAGGAACACTCTCCTACCTCCCTGTGCCAGCTCCAGCAGCTCCCCAGGCAGGGCAGCCCAGCTGGGGCCATGCCATGGGGTTACACACCCACATCTGCCCACATCTGCCCCTGCTGCACCCCACCATCACTCACCACTGCCACGTATCCCCATGGAACCAATCCACCCTGCTGTATTTGCCTTTGAATCCAGCTCTGGCACTGCCCTGGGATTTGTGCTCCACACAAGCACTGACAGCAGGGCTGGGAGGTTAAGGAAGCAATATTTCCAGAATTTGCATAAAACAAGGACATTTCATAATTTAGCTGATGCAGATTTGGATAAGATGAAATTGTTGGCCATTTTATAATTAGATGGCTAATCATAAAATAACCTTTGCGAGTCATCAAAAACCATTATTATACAAATGAATTCCTGCTTGGTACTAAACTTACTTTACCCTCGTCCTTGAGGACCAGAGACAGTAAAAGACAACCTTTTTTTTGGTAGAATTCATTCTGCAGCGATCCTCACGGTTTTACTATGTTTTATGGATCACAAATGCTTAATCAATAATGCAGTGCTTTCAGGAATGATGTTCTTGCTCATGTCTCTCTGTCTGGAATTGTTTGGCTGGCTGCTCACAAATCTTTTGACTGGATTCATTGTCTGGAGATACCCTTCCCTGCATCTCAGGCCAGATTCATCAGCTGAGCTGGAAGGAGTGGGAAGGTTTATTGGGGTAAAAAGAGACGTCACGGTGAGCAGGTAGAATCATTGCTCTGGGTTTGCTGGTGGACTTGTCAGGTTAATGGATGGCCCTAGAAAGCCATTAAGTATGCAGCTGCTGGAAGATCCCTTCCTCAGCAAACAAAAACAAAGCTGGAGCACCTCTTCCCACATGCCAGTGCTGCTTGTCTCAGAAAACAAGGATAAGAAAGGCAATTGCTGCTCCCTTCAAGCCTTGTGCATCTCAGTGCCTGGGTGTGGAGATGATGTCTCCCAGAAAAGCAAGTTTGCCTCCCCAGGGCTTTCCCTGTCTTAATTTCTGTGCAGTTACAGAGGGATGGATATGTTGCTCCATTAGAGCTCAAGAGGGGGGTCCAGCATCCCCAGCACAGACCCCCAAACTCATCTCTCCCCACCTCACATTATTTCTCTGCCCTCTAGGGCTGTTGTGAGAAATGCACCAAGGATCACACAAACAGCCCTGCAGCAGCCCTGGGGACCAGCTCACCTCCAAAATTCACACCAAACTTCAGCAGCACCCTGGGCTCCTGTCACCACATCCATCCCAGCACCAACAACTACAGCTCAGATTTTGCTTCAGGATCAAAGTTTGAGGGAAACAGGCACTCAGAACAGGTGCAACTGTCTGGAGATGGGAAAAAAATAGAAAAAAACAGCTGGACATTTTAAACCAGGAGTCAAAGCAACAGCCATGGTCTGCAGGGCAGCCTTTGCCCAGAAAAGGTGGTGAGAACCTTCCTTAGGAATAGTCTTTGTAAAATAAAGCCACCTCATTCCTGTCCTCTCTGTTGAACTTTCCATGCCCACTTTAAGAGGAATTTGCTGTTGTAGCTCAGCCCTGATTTGTGTGCAGTGTGTAGCAGGCACTGACCTTGTTGGACTCGGCCACCTGAGTAAATGTGGGACCTGCTCAGGCCCCATGGACGGGCAGGAGGGAGAGCAGGGTCTGTCAGGGTCTGGCCCACTGCACAAATCCCCTGAGACTGCATTTCTCCTGATGATCCCAGAGCGCTTTGGCAAACAGCAATAAACCCAAAGCCCCCCACACCTCCAGGTGCAGCTGGGGCTGAGCAAACCCTCAGCTCACAGCAGGTGCAGCAGGGAGGAGTCACTGAGGGGCACCAGAGCCTGCAGCTCCCTGGCCACCCCCTTGTCCCCACCAGGTCACACCCCACTGCTGCTCCCCACAGCAGATGGGTCCTGCCAAACACACCAAAACACACCTTCAGACACTGCTTCAGTATAAACTAAACCAAGACTTTACCCCTGGCTCTGCTGCAGCCACTGGGATGAACGCAGGGAGAAGCAGGGCACACAAGGACCACCAGGTCTGGGGAGCCTGCAGAAGTGGGGGGCCCTCAGGCTCCCATCTGTACAGCACAGAGTAGCTGCAGGGCACTGAGTGTCTCACCAGCTGAGCAAACAGAGCATTGCAAGGTCCATCACACAAACCCCTTCTCACTGCAGTACACTCATATTTTAATTAGCAGCTTATGGGCTGATTACCCTGTTGTTATCTGGCACACTGTGAGCTGGGCTGGCAGGCTCCTGGCAGGTGGGTGGGCTCCAGGAGGGCAGGGGGGGCTCCAGGAGGGCTCCAGGAGGGCAGGGGGGGCTCCAGGAGGGCTCCAGGAGGGCTCCAGGAGAGCAGGTGGGCTCCAGGAGGGCTCCAGGAGGGCAGGTGGGCTCCAGGAGGGCTCCAGGAGGGCAGGTGGGCTCCAGGAGGGCTCCAGGAGGGCAGGGGGGCTCCAGGAGGGCTCCAGGAGGGCAGGGGGGCTCCAGGAGGGCTCCAGGAGAGCAGGGAGGCTCCAGGAGGGCAGGGAGGCTCCAGGAGGGCAGGCAGGGAGCCCACACTCACTGCCTGCCACTCCTCACAGGGTGCTGCTAAATGCACCCCTCAGCATGCTTCGCTCATTGCCCTGGGGCTGCTTGCTTGGGGTGGGGGAAAAGTGAGGTGGGAGAAGCAGGAAAGACCCCTGTCAGTCTGGTGAGACAGGAGATGTCCCCAGCTCTCAGGTGTAATTCATCCCTGCAGCACAAAGGGCAGACAATTCACAAAATACCATGGGGCTTTGGGGGCTGGGCCATCTCACCCCAGAGCCATCAGTTACCTGATAACCCTAAAGTCTTGTTTTTATCCTGAATAAGAGGGATTGAATAAACTAGGGCAGGTGGTGGAGGAAGAGGATTAAGTCCATAAACTTTTTTTTTTTTAAAAGACAAAAAAACTACTTTAATATGTGGGTCATACATCATTTACCACCACACACCTGCCTACATCTGCACACTGCAGCTCAGACATGCACATGATCCTCCTCTAAACCTGGTGCTAATCCTAAAATCCTAAAAACTGTTGACCCATCATTATTAATTAGCTTGCTTACCAAAGCACACAAGAAAGATGATCATGTTATTAATTTCTGTGCTACCTGCTGTGATGCCATCGGGCAGGGGGAGCCTGCCAGAAAGGCTACAGAAGGATTTTCCCTGCCATACCCCCAGCAGCACCCCAGGCATCAGCTGCACCCCCAGAGCAGAATTCCAGCTTGGATCTCCACAGTGCAGGGTAGTGTGTCACCACAGCAAATGTGTAATAAACATAATTATAGAAGAAACTTATGATTATTCAGAAGAGCGTGTGGGCAGCAGCAAGCAATACATGATAAAATACATACATAAAAGCATTTCAGTAACTGCAGCAGAGCTTTCCAGATCTCCCAGATCCATATTTTATGAGAAGAGCAGACTGAGGCATGATCAGAACATCCAACAGAGCTCCCTCTTTAACCTCAGTACTGCCACTAAAAGCTGAGCACAATCAGGGTTTGCTGACACCTCCTGCCATGTCTGGGTGTCACAGAGCTGATGGCACACAGCTGTTTGCTCCCAGGTTTGCTCCCAGGTTCCAGAATTTTACTTTTTCCTGAGAAAAGGATGCACTGGTGCCTTCCCACTTCACTTTACATCTCCCAGCACCCCACAGAGACAGCCCAGGGGGCACAGGGAGACCTCTGGCAGCAGCAGCTGGGGGGACACAGCTCATCTGAGGGGACACAGCTCATCTGGGAGGACACTCAGCTCGTCTGGGAGGACACTCAGCTTGTCTGGGAGGACACTCAGCTCATCTGGGAGGACACCAGGCTCTGCCACACAGCCCCAGCCTTGGCTGGGAGCCCACCTGGGCACGCTGGATCACTTTTTGGCCTGTGGCCTGAGCTGCTTACGAGCCCAGGCAGGCTGGTGGTGTGTTGGATTCACTTTATTTATGGCTTGGGCGATGGGAAGCAGTGCCAGACACACACACTGCAGCACCACGAGCTGATGTGAATGCCTGGGGCATGTTTCCTAACAGAGCTATTATGGATTTAAATGACAGCGTTTTCCAAGCACTTGCGGCAAGATGTTTTCAAAAGCCCCGTGTGCTAAGCCTTAGCTGAATCGCTGAGTGATCTCTTGCAGAGATGGGGACCCAGAAAAGAGGAATGTAGTTGATTTCTTATCAGCAATACCTAAAATGTTTTTGTTTTTTGTTTGTTTTTTTTTTTTCCCTAGGAGGAGGCATTATTCTTAGAAGCAGCAGCTTTGCCTCCCTGTCCAACGGAGAGCTGAAGCCCTTTGTCCTTACTGCATCATCCCACTGTGCTCCCACCAGCCTCCCACCCTGACCTGGCTCCTTTTCCATCTCCCAAAGCCCATCTGATGTCCTGAACTTTCCCTGGCCCAGTGCTGTGGCCACAGGGGCAGGAGAGGAGGATAGCCAGGCCAGAGTCAGCTGGGCACCATTAAAACCCCCAACTGGAACCTTAAAAAAAAGATATGAGGGAGATGGGGAAGGTTTTGTATTTCAATGTGGCTTGTCCTGATAACAGAGGAAACTCAGCAGGTCTCCAGCCAGCCACAGAATGCTCAAAACACCCAAGACAGGCACAGCCTGGCCTTTTATCAAACTGAAAAAATGCTCACCTCCCTTCCCTTTATCTTAAAAGGCACCTCTCGAGGTCACTTACCCAGGAAGAACTACACAAACATGTTAAGCTTCAGAGTGGCTTTTCTAACATAAACACCACGTGTGAATCCCCTGCCTGACCCAAAACCAGGGCACAGCTGACAGAGAGCAGCTCCCAGGGATGCACAGCTCAGCCAGCCATCCTCCCTCGGGTCAGCCTGGGCACAGAGAGCCAGCACAACACCACATCAGGCCTTGCTCCTCAGAATTTCACACCTTTGGGTGCTCAAGCGTGGGGCCTGGCTGGCTTTGACCTGGAAGCAGCTGCAATCCCAGTCTGGAGGAAAATGCTTTGTAAGAATATTGTTGATGTGATGGGAGGATAGAAGAGCCATAAACACCAGCCTGGACAGATGCTGAGGCTTGGGAGTGATCAGCCCCAGGTCTTTGGTCAGGAGGCTCGCAGGCACTGGGAGGTGGGAGGCAAGAGACAGACTTTCCCTTTACTCCAGCATCAAAAGCAGCACAAGCTGTGCCTGAAGGCAGCCAGGGACTACAGCTCCTTCTCCCACTCCTTCTCCCCTTTCCTTCCCCAGGAGCTGGAGTTTCCTGCCAGTGCCACAGCTCTGAATCCACACCCAGCAGAGCTCACCTGTCCCTTTAGCCGGGGAGGAAGCAGCACAAAGGTTTTCTACCAGGAGCTGGCAGGTTTTCCAGCCTGCTGTGTTTCCCTGCCTTTGGGCTGTGCTCCTATTTACCCACTCCTGAGGTGGATACAGCAGCTCCTCCCTGTGCAGGTCATCCAGCACGGTGGGAAGAGCTCTTGATTTCATGGACAAGTATTTATAAGAAGCTCGTGCTGGAGCCTGTGCTTCACCTCCCTGTTTTATTTTTAATCTTCGTTTCATAGAGCTCAGACGATTCTTTCAAGGTTCCCATGAATGATCTTTATCCCTTCTGCAGCTCATTCCAATTCTGTGAATAAAATCCCTGGGTAGCCCTGAAAGAAGAAGAGTAAAAGGATGACATTTGAAGTGAAGTAAGAAACTGAAAAGAGAAGATATTTTTAAAGAAAACTCACAATCCTAACACCAGCAAGCCATAAACAAGCGTGTTTGGCATCTGCAGATCCCAAAACCTTGTACAGGGAGAGGTGAACAAGAGATGAAAGCAGGGGGTGGTTGTCTGCAGCTCATAGGCAGAGGGACTGGGGTTCTAAGGAGACAAAGTCTGAGCTGCACACAGCTTTTGTGTCTCTCACAGGGCAGGGGAGTGACCTTGAGGCCAGCTTGGGCACATCAGTGGTGACACAAGCATCAGAGCACATGAAAGCTGCCAAAAGTAGAGCTCCTGAACTGCCCTACCCCAGTGAACCTCTAAACCCCATTTTTAACTCTCTTCTCCAGGCAGGAGGGACCCTTTCCACAGGCAGTTTTGGGGCATTTCTCCTCTTCTTGATCCACTCCTTCCTGTAGCAGGAAAGCTCATTTCACCCCTGCTGAGGGTCCTCCCACCCACCTGCATCCTCATCATGTCCTCCCCACTCTTCAGCAGTTTCCATCCTCCTGAAACCCTCATGGATCAGCCAGTGCCTCAGCCCAGGTCAAAGCCATGTGGCTACAGATGATGTTTGCACTTCCTGCTCAAGATGGGTCTGAAATTCGTGTCACTCCCCTTTGCCACCGAAGAGGAGAGTGTTTGCCCTCCCCTGGGTGATGCTGTGGCCATCCCTGCTTCACTCCTGCCTTTCCCACTGCTCCGGGAGGGAAAAGCAGCTGTGAGGAGGGAGAGGATGCTCTGCTTCGGGCTCATCCAGCTGCTCCACGGCGTGGCAACACTCCCCCTTAGCGGCAGGAGCAGAGAACAATCCTTCAAACCAGAAATAAACTCTGAATAAAGGACAAAACCATCTCCTGGCTCAACGCGGGTCTGGCGTGTAGAGCTGGGTGTTAATCCAGCTGCATTTCCACAGCGTGAGAATTGGGGATTAAAACAATGCCTGACACCCAGAGAGGGAGGGAAAAGACATCATTCCTTGCAATGGAAGGATGCTGGGTGCACCCCTGAAGGCAGAGCAGGGTGGGTTTTGCAGGAGGGGTCAGGTCACACATCCCCTCGGGATGGTGGGCTGGGAGGGAACCACGGGGCAGGACAGGAGCCATGGCAGGAGGGCTCCAGAGAGCTGCAGCTGCAGGGATTATTAGGCAGAAATTAATCTGTAAAGAAAACTCAGCAACAGTTAGAGCAAATATTGATTTTGTGTTTGCCTGCTTCTGCAGGGCCTGAGAAATGGTAGATTTAGACATTAACTGGGCTGGTTTTGGCTTAATTCAAACCTCAATTTACACTGACCCTGGGAATAGACCAGTACATCAGCAGAATTGAATCTAAAGTTATTATTTTTTTTCCTCTTATCTGGTCCTTTTCTGCAGATCTGACAGCAATTTTGGCACCTGTTACCTCCTGTACAATTACAGATAACTCACTTTACTTTCACAGCCAGGCACTGGGCTCTCCCAGTCCCAATGGACTGAATTAAGCACTTCCAGCAGCCCAGTACCCCTGGCTGAACTCAGAACTGGGCACAGCACATTGGCACCAAAAACCCCCCAAAAAACCCCAAATCCCATCCTTAAAGAACATCACTGCTGCACAAGGCATCCCATTCCCTGGGCTGGCTGCTTTGAGTGAGCTTTCCAAAACTGAACAAATTTTGAAAAAGTCTAAGGGGGATTAGGGTATGCTGCCTTTTCCAATTAAAAGATGATTCCCTTTTTTACTCATTAATAATGCTAGACCTTGGTATTTTCCTGCCCCTTATCATTCTCCATGAACATTCTGCCATGCAGGAGAGCCTGCACTGCCTGGCTTTACAGCCTCAGTTAATATTCTGTCTCATCGTCCTTTAATTTGGGGGCAGCTCTCAAACAGAGGTGCCAGGCTCACACCCTGAATTATCCCCCAGCAAACCCTGCCTGCTCAGAGCTCCCAGCTCATGTCAGCTCCAGGAAGGAATTACAATTCCAGGCTTGGGTTTGTACAGTCACCCAGAGCAGGAACAGCAAGCCCACCAAAGCCAAGCAGGGAGGGATGGGTTTATGACTATTTCTCTTAAAATTAGACCAGAATGGGAGCAGCTAAAGCCAGGCTTTCAGACAAGTGCTCCCATCTGTCTTTCCAAAGCAAACACTGCAACACCAAGAAACAGAAATAAAAATTACTTCATGGATTTGCTCTGGCCCCAAGCTTGTAAAAATGAAAAATGAGCTGGGTTTCTAAACCTCCCTCATTTCCCAGGATCCAAAGTTTTATTAACAAGTTTGTCAGTAAGGATTTTTTGACTCTATTTCCAGCATAAGACAGTACCTGAAATGAGATTTGTACAGCCCAGCTCTGGTTTTCCACCCTGAGGTGAACACATCTTTGATGTGTGCACACCCCAGCCAGAGACAGATGTGCCAGGATGGCTTTGGCCAAGGAAAGCCCAGCACAGCTCACCCAAAAAACTCTTCCTGCTCTGCTGAGTTCCCTTCAGTTTTCCCAACACTTTGCCAATTGCAAAGTTAATATGTTGCTAAGATCACCACATTCCATCCTTGCTCCCTCAGCCCAGTGTGGTGTTACTGTTTCCACACTGGAGGAGCTACAGGGGTGCAAACTTAGCCTCCAAAGGAAGGGCAACAGAAAGGCTCTGCTGCATCACACACTCCTGCAGCCCTTCCTGCAGCCCCCATCCAGCCCTGCAGGGATCCCAAGCACCCCAACTCAAACACAATGTGTCACCTGCCCATAGAGCAGCCAAAACTTCTCAACAGCAGATGAAACTAAGAGTGTGTATGGGGGGAACATCCCTTCTCCTTCGTGCTGAGGAGCCAACAGGGATTCAGCAGGTTCCCAGGACAGCAAAGAGCCCACGTAAAAAACAGCACTTTGCCTCACAGCACTTGAGGAAGGCAGCAGAGTCCAAGGAATGTGAGCACCATCATTTATTGGAAGAGGGAGCACAGTTGTGGCGAGAGGTCCCCGCTGGAGCCATGGCAGGACAAAGCAGCCCCATGGGGAGCAAGGGGCTCCAGGAACAGGTCACCCCACAGCAGCAAGCCCTCCCTCCTCCTCCAGCCCAGGGAGACACTCCATCCCCTGGGGAAAGCCAGGAGGGAAACTCAAGGTGTGCAGGAAACTTCACAAAGCCATTCCTGAGGTACCAGAGCAGCAGCAGGAATCCAGGGATGCTCTAAGGCCAGTCTCCAGCACCTGCTGCTCCAAGGTGGAAAACGGCTGCTGCTTCCACTTTTCCAGAACTCAGGTCTTGCAGAGAGAGGTCTTGCTGTCAGTTCTCCAAGCCTCCCTTGTCTGCCTTTCCATAATGATCCCAAAGCTTGCATTCCACACACTAGCCAGCAGTTAGCCAAATTTATTACAATGTAGATCTACCTGGGAACTGCAGGGAAAAAAACAAATCCACTCCCATATACTAAGGCCTGGCAGAAGATATTTTTTCCTGTGGTTCCCCTTCCACTCATTAAAAAAGTTTAAAAAATAGAATTAGAAAGCAGAATAATCCTTCATGATAAGATTAAGGTCCTTGATGTGTGACTCTGTTTCAACGTGCCCAAAAACTGTCGAGCTTTCTCCTGCATGAAGAGTTGGTCTCTAGTTCCACCACAGGCCACTGCTTTCCAAGCCCTGGTCATCTGCAGAAGGAAAAGAAATCATGTGTACAACACAGTCAAGGGCAAGGACAAACATCTCAGGGACATCCTGTTCTAAAAGACTGCAAAAACAAACAAAACTAAGGAGGGAAACAAAGCTTCAGAACCCATCTTGCAACCAGGACGAACTTGCCTACCACCAGTTTCTCCTGACAGCTGAGGTGGCAATTTCTGGGGTTTAGGTTCAGCAGTTTCCCAGGTGAGTGCTCTATTTCAAGACAATTCACGTGACCTTTCAGGGCTTTCCCTTACTTGCCTCAAGACAAAAACCCCAAAGCACAAACCTATTAAAACTCACTGCCCTGAAGAGATTCCAGAATGACAGAAGGAGCTCAAGCACAGCTTTGGAGCTCATTGCCAGTTCAATTCCTCCAGGAGCTGCTGGGCCCCAGGTCTATTTTGATCAAATGCCATCCTTAACAGCAATCTGGTGCCTTCAGGTTCAACAGGGTCTCCCAGCACAAAGGAGGAGCCAAAACCCAGGAGTGCTTCAGTCTCTGCATGCAGAAAGGGCACCCACGAGGTGTTCTGCACTCCAGGAAAGCCCCTGAGAATCCTCTGGTAAATGCAGCCAGGAGACAAGGCAGTGCCCTGAACTGGAAATAGCTGTTCACATGTACTGCAGGCACCCAGGGCTCCAGAGCTGGCCACAGCAGGAGCATCCCACACAGCCACACAGTGGCTTTGGGCCCACTGAGACTCAGCCCAGAGCTGGATGAGCTTCCTTAATAAAGGATTGCCTGCCAGCAGCACCAGATCAGTACAATAAATCCCCAGAGCCCAGCAGCAGCACAGACAGCCCTGCTGGCTATGGGCAATGGGATTTCACTGCACACCTGTACTCTGTCACCACACCAGCTGCCTCCCTGTCACCCCCGAGTCACTCCCAAAGTTTATTTATACAGAGCTATTAGCTCTTGGAGCAATATGACCCTGGTAAGGACAGGAGGAGAAATGGAAGTGTTTAAGAAGGGTTTATTTTGGGAAGGGGAAGGAATTAATCTGGCTGAGGGGTATTTATTTGTCAGAAGAAAGAGGTTTCACAAGACAGCTCTAATGCAGGGACAGATCCCCGCTCACTGCAGTTTCCTGAGGACAACACTGCACCTTCCTGGGATGGGAAAACACTGTCACAGGAACCCTCAGTTGCAGTTTAACGCCCCAACAAGAACAGCATGTTTCCATCCCCACTGAAGCTACCAGAGACCTCAAGTGACTCAAGCCAAGCAAACAGCTACAAAATTATTGTCCAAATCCCCATGCATAAGCTCCACTGCACAGCAAATAAGGGATACCCCTCCATGAATGCATCCTGCATGTGGTGAAGACTGTAGAGAGATCTGTTTATGCCCCAGAGGGCATTTGTAGGCTGCTGTGACTCCAGCACAACCCAATTCCAGCTGTGCAGAGCTGAGGAACAGAGCTGCTGTAACAGCAACCTCAGCACAAGGTGCCACACTGCGAGCTGGAGCTCTCCACTGCCATGGGGTCAGGATAAAGCCTAAGGCTCACAGCCTTCCCCACTGCCCAGAAACACCCTGAAAAAACAGATGTTCCTGATTATCCTTTATACAGCACTTCAGGGTTGCTCTGCCCTGAAAAGCAAGAAAGATGAGCTTGCTGCTGTCCACTCAAGGAGTGCTCACTGGAAAAAGGAAGGTTCACTTTACTGCCAGAGCAGTCATCCAAATTCCTTGATGGGTGAGAATTCCCATGAGGAAATCCAGGCTCAAACATGCTGAGCAGGCCACAGCTGTGGCTTTGAGCAACATAAAATGACACCTCTGGCTCAGCATCTCCCAGCCTTGCTGTTGTCTTGGGTTGCAATGCAAGATGTAACAAAAGTATGTATTCTATTACCAGCTGTTAAAATCAGGTGGGGCAGTGTTGTTTATCTCTTCCACCACCCATCCTCCTTCCAGGGGGATATTTTCTGCTAATGGGCCATTGAGACTCACGGCATGACTGATAAAATTACATCATCACATTTTGGGATGCTCCACCCAGGCAGAGGAGCCAAGCATTCCTACCTGGATATAATCAGAGCCTTGGAACACCAGACAACCTTTCTCCACTGGATTCCCAGAGGAAAACAGGACCCATCTACAGCACACCCTTCTATGGGATCACTGCTTCCACAGAACCACATCTGTCACTGCAAGAGGACTGCAGCCACCATTTAATCAGACTGCTACCAGCACCCTGACCAACAGGGTGTCAGGTTGTATTCTGACTCCGTCAGTGGGTTGTTTTTTGTACTACTGCATTTTTATTTTAATTTTCCCAGTAAAGAATTGTTATTCCTATTCCCATCTCTTTGCCTGAGAGCCCCTTGATTTCAAGATTATAATAATTCAGAAGGGGGGTTGGGGTTTACATTTTCCCATCTCAAAGGAGGCTCCTGCTTTCCTTAGCAGACACCTGTCTTTTCAAACCAAGACAGGTGTAAAGGCAGCCCTGACAGTGTAGGGATGCCTGTTCAGAGCTCCATCAGGGGACAAGGTAAACCCCTGCCTGGGAGAGCAGTGGCTGCTGCAGGGCTTACCGGTGCTGGTGGCCTGAAATGGCTTGGCATTTTCCTGTAGGACATTTTCTCTGGCTGCACTTGCACGAAGGCTCTGTTGAGCAAACCACTGTCATTCTTCCTGCTCGAGGAGGAGAGGCTCAGGGACCTTGACAGGAAATTCACAGGCTGCACCAGGAGAAAAAGTGTAAGGAAAGAAGAAATCCAACCCTTCATCCACACGGACTGTTCAAAGGCAGCTCCAGGCTGCTACTGCTGCTTTGCAGAGTTTTTTCAGAGCAGAGCCCCTGCTCTAAGCACACAACCCCTCACCTGGGCTCTTTTGAAACACACAGTCTTGGGGAGGGCAGGCAGGTTTTGTGTCATATCTTCATCCACGATATCCAGGGCCAGAGACTTCCGGACCTTCTTGATGGGACTCCTGCGCAACTGGAGAACGTAGGAACACCAGTGTCAGCATGAATCCACCCAGGAAAGTGCCTTCCTGAGGGCCCAGGTGCACATCACCCCTATTCTGCATGGCACCAGCACCTCAGGAAGAAAATGTGTGCAGCCTTCCCAGGGCACAGCAGCTTCCAGTGCCCCCCTCCTGGCACCTTGAGCCACCAGTTTGGAGGAAGAGCTTTTAGTAGGAAGGGAAGGCCACCAGCAAACTGAGACTTTTCCTGCAAACCCACAGCCTTCTGGGAGCCCAACTTGCCCCAGGTGTTCCAAGTATGCCAACAAGCCCTGTGCTCAGCATAAACCAGGACACTCCTGGCAGTATTTTAAGCAGGCTTTAACCTCTTGTTGATTAAAAGAGAGCAACCACGGTGCTAAAAACATTTTGGCACCAATAGCAAGATGAATAAAACCAGCCAAGACACTTCTTAAGGGCACAGGACAGCTTAGCAGCTGGTGCTGGATGCACAGCCAGCTCACCCCTTGTTTCCTCTTCTGTTTCTCAGGTTTCACATCATCCTCTATGATGAGTTCAATGCCAGCTTCACTTCGGAGCACCTCCTTCAAGTCTTCTTCCAGGTGAGGAGTCTGGGGCTGGGGTGAAAAGGCAGAGAGCACAAGGCAGTCAAAATCTCTACGCTGGGCAGGCTCACAAGTGTTTCCCTCAAGGGACAATGGGGTCAGGAGAGCTCACAGTGGGAGGACAAACACAAGAACCTATTTGTTCCCCAGCTGGAAAAGATAGGACAAGTTTTCTGCTAGCCTGATGGATTTACAGGATCTCCAGGCCTGAGGGACTTATCAGCTGAACCCCAGTGTGCCATCAGGAGACTAGTGTGCACACAATGCCTGGGAGATCCAGCTCCACAGGGAGGTCTAGGCAAATAATGTCCCTGCTTTTCCTCAAGGTAATCAGTAGCCAAGCACTGCAGCCTGATTCAAGGGCAGCTTTTGGCATTTTTAGCTGGTTTACAGAGGAGTTAAAAGGTCTGCAGCTCCTTACAATGAAATGGCCACTATGACAATGTCTCCTTCACCCCTCCCCTCTCAGCCTGGCACTACCAAACTCCCCTTTGCTCTGGCACAGGTAAGAGTTTGTTCACAGCCCTGCCCCAGCCTCCCCCCACCCCTTGTCTCACTTGCATCCACCAGAGCCACCAGGCACAGCCCTCCACAGTAATTACCAGAGGTCTAATTGGTCCATATTTCTCCAGGGCATTTTTGAAAGGCGTGGGAGTGTGAGGTGTGTTGTCCACCACATATGTCTGATCTGGTGTGACAAACCTGGAAGCAGAGTGGGGAAGACAAGGGATCAGACAGGCTGTAAAAGGCCACAACCCACCCAGCAGCCGAGCACAACAGAGGTCACTTAGCTGTGCCCCCAGTCAGACTGGACACTCACTCTCTGCAGTTCAAAGAGCTGTTTTGGGGGGGAAAATACTGATTTAAGGAAATGCCCAGCCTGCCTTGCCCCTCTCAGTAATACCATGAGAAGTGCTGAGAGCTGTGCTGGAACTGGACCAGACCCCTGTGTGGAAAGGGGAGGACTTACGCTAAGTTCTTCTGGAGCAGAGGGGTCTTGTCCCTGTGCAGTGGGGTGGTGACAATCACCTTCTGGCTGCACACAGGTGTGGAGGTCAGGGAAGGGTTCTCCAGTTCTAGTGTATCCTGTTTGGTCCAAAAGTTCAAGAACTGCACAGCACAGGAAAGAAAAATTGAAGACACTGAGTCTCAAGCAGCCCAGCACTGCATCACAAGCTGTTACTTTTTCCTAAACGTGAGGGAAGCCCTGAAGCACAAACAACCCTCCCAAACCAGGGTTACAGACTCACAGACACACACAGGAAAGTTGCCAGAAGATGCCTCACACCTATAAGGATTATTGACTTCAGGGATGAGCTGATACAGCTATCACAGCTACCAACTACAGAGTGGAAGAGAAGTCTCCTTGCACTGGTAAAGCCCAGCTCACACAGTTTATTCCAACCTTAGGGTGGCAAACATGAGGGAAGTCCATGTAACACAAAGTGTACAAGCTGAGATGTGAGCTGTTAACACTGAGCTGTCTTCAGTTTAAACTATGAGAAAACAAGCTGTGTTAGTTTTTCTAGGGTTTTATTTCCCAACAGCCAGTAAGTGACAGCTCTGCTCCCATAAAGAACAGTGTTTGTACCCAAGAGCCTCTTGGAAGAGAAAAACTGTGTGACATTCACTGATGGCTGAAGCTCAGCTTGAGGCAGGGCAAGAACTTTGCCTTCTTACTCACTCCAGACATTCCTGCCTTTCACACTCTGCAGAGCTGTACACTATGGGTCCTGCTCTGATTTCTTCTTTGTGCTAGCTTTTCATTCAAGGCCCACCTGAACCTGTATTTTGGACTCCCCTGTGGTGCCTCTCCCACCTTTCCTGCTGCAGAAACAGCAGAAATAAAGGCCTGGAAGGCACAGCTAGGGAGGGCCTGGACAACAGAGCTGCAGTAAAACCGTGCTGGAGAATGCATCAGCCTTCTATTCTGATTTATAGACACAACACCACCACTTCCACATGAGACACTTGTGGGTCTGACCACCACAGTGCTCCAAGGTGATGTGTGTTGGAGAGGTGGACACTGTGGGAGTCGCAGCAAAGGCTGAAAGATCCCAAGTCCGTTTTGCAACAAAGACAAGGCCTGGAGCACTTTCATAGGCACAGCAAGACAGATCTGCACATGGTGTTTGCTGCCCAGCCTTGTGTGTGTGACTGAACTGCAAACAGACACAGGAAAAGAGATAGGGAAAGCAAGTTTTCACTGGTGCCCCTCTGCTGCCCACAGCTGGGGCAGCAATGCCCTGGGGACAGCAGCAGTGTGCTCTCCATCACACCCCAGTATGCGGATGGGGCTCCTTCCTCACACTGGGCACGGGTCCTGCCCCTCACACAGGGTAGCTGGGCTTTCTTAAAACTGCAGTCACTCCCAGATGGAGACCCAGGCTGCTGCTCCCACAGGAAGGGCAGTGCTGAAGAGAAGCAATGCCAGAAACCAGCTCTGAGCCTTCTCTCAGCACAGGAACACACTCTGCACACTGGCACAGCTTCCTTCAAGGCAGGAGGAGCATAAAGCTGACAGAGCTGATGGGAATACATGACATGAGGGCAAGAAGATACCTGAGATGGAGAGAAGGGCAGTGTCTTTACAGGGGTGCCCTTGGGTGTCATGCTGTTGCAGGAGTCCAGGAAGGACATGCTGGTGCTGGTGACATTCTCTGAGACAGGCGAGAGGGAGATCTTCCTCTTCTTCTGCCTCTTCAGCACCGAGGGCGGGGTGCCAAAGCTGCCCTCGGCGTGTGGGGAGATGGGGATGAGCTCTCCCTTGCTGCTCCTGCTCAGGTCAGAGATGGTGTGGCCATCCAGGCGGTACTCAGTGACATTGGGCAGGGCTGGGGCCGCCTCACCGGGCGCTGCTCTGGCCGGGCTGGCGCTGCCGCTGCTGCCGCCGGCCGAGGGCTCCTCGGGCAGGTCAAACTGGGTCAGGTCACACCACCCATCCGGGTCCTGAACACGAGAGAAAGCGTCAGCAGCAGCCCAGGCTGGCAGCTGAGCACACAGACTGGTGAGCTGGGAGGTGAAATAAGTGGGGGTGTGAGATGGCACCAAGCTCTGGAAGGAGCTTGGCCAGGGAAGCTCAAGCCCTGCTCTCCTCTGCCACAGGCTCAGCTGGAGCCAGAGCAGGGATCTGACCCAGCTGAAAGCTGCTGCTTGTGCACACAGCAGGTTTCTCTAGTTCTGCAAGGCTGGTTTCCCTCTTTGGTTCACAGCACAGCTGCACAAACAGCTGCACCCCTCAGGGAGGGGACAAAACACACAGCTGGGCAGAGGGCTGGGGACAGGGACTGAACAAAGCAACTATCACACAAAAACAGCCCACAGTTTTGGGCACACCTGTAAAGCTGGGCATGGGGCTCTGGTGTAACCTGCACAGCTGAAAGCAGATTAAAACTAACCAGCCCAGTTCAGAAATGAGCTGCTTCACAGCTCCACCCCAACACCCAGCACCACACAGGCAGGCCCCCAAGGGCCCACAGATGTGTTGCTCAGCCTCAGGCACACTGTCTTCCTGTACAAAGTGACTCCTCCAGGAGCATAAACGCCTCAGGCAGGCTGGGGGCTGAAGAGGCAGCTTCCCTCTGATGGCAGCAAAGTGCCCTGTTGATTTTAGCCAGCCTCCCACCCTGGCATGCCTCTGTCACCCAGGGGATCTCAGCGCTGCTTGACTGCCTGAAAATAACCAATTTCAGTGAAACTACCTCCACTGAAAGCAAATGGTGGCAATTATGCCAGAGTGAAGGGGTCTGTCCTGCATAGTACAATGGGCTTGGCTTATTCCCAGTCTGTCCTGTCCTATCCCACCCCACAACAGGACAGAAAGAACAGCCAATGAGCACGGGCCTGAACCATTACAAAAAGGAGAGCTGGGGATACTGGCTGACAAAGAAAGGCTTGAAATCAAGTCTGCCAGCACTTAGAGCCTCCCACACAGGCAGAGCCTATGCACAAGGACAACCAGCTAGGAAAATCTACAAACCCACAGCAATACTGACAGTGAGAGAAAGGTCTAATCCAGCCCTGGAAGAGAGATGGGGGGAAGCTGCAAGGCAATGACAGACCCAGTCCTCCTCAGGGTGATGATCAAGGGGATCCAGTAAGTTCACTCAAACAAAAAGGGTGAGGATCAGTATCCTAACAGTAACTGGAAGAACAAGGGTCTGTTACTTACAGATTCAATCATGTCCAGAGCTTCACTGAAGGCTGGGTTACAAGCTGGGTACAAATAGTTGGCAGCTTCAACAACCCATTTGTACGGTGACTCGGACAGTGAAGTGCCATCCTCAGGCACTGCATCATCTGGGGTGCCCTCCACGTTCTGCTCTGCCACTCCTGCAGCTGGCAGCTCCGAGGGCAACTCCTGCACACCCGTCACTTCCTCATCACTCTCTTCTTCCTTTATTTCAGAGATATCCACTGGCCAGTTTGGCAGGACGTTCTTGGCACATACAACAAAGAAAGTCCAGATATCAGCAGAAGGCAAGGGAACAGTGTCAGGTCCTGGGGACAGAGCACCTGGACACGTTCAGCTTTGCTCACCCTCTTACCTGCCACTGTTTGTTCCACATCCCCATTCTCACTGCTCTGTCCCATACACTACCTAAGGAGTCCTTGCAACATAATGAGCACAGGACTGTTTAATTCAAGATTTCACTTAACAGTCTCTCAGGAGAAAGTTGTACTTCGGCTGAGTATGTAGCACTAATTCTGTTTCCTATTTAACAGGAGCCTGCCTTCAAAAATTATATGTTTTTTTTTCAAAAAAACAATCACTGAGTGTAGTGATTTTTAGAGGAAAGGAACACAGTATCTCTTCACCCTGCTCCCACACACACACTGTCTGGAGTGGCCTCCTTCTCCCCCCCAGCAACAGCACAAAGAAGCCAAAAGAACATTCAGTATCCAAGACAGACTTGATGCTGGGATTGGCAAAGGTAACAGCTCTGGCAGACTGCTGTCCTCTGCCTGGATAACACACTCAGGCTCACATAACACCTCTGGCTCCTGGAGGGAGAGATCTGGGAGGCTGCGGAAGACACAGACTGGCTATGCAGACACCAGCCTGTGGAAAAGGCAGCAAGAGGCAGCAGAAAGGTGGATGAAGAGGTCCAGGATGCATTAGCAGGGCAGGGGACTGACCCAGCTGCCTGCTGCAAGTGCAGTACCTGGCTCTCAGCTGTCATCTGACTTTGCTTCTCCTTGTTATCCACCTCCACGAGGACATAGAGAGACTTGGACTCCTTGGTTTCATTGAGGAAACCTCCCGTGTCCACTTTCCGCTTGATGGTGGAGTTCCAGTGATTCTTCACAGCATTGTCAGTCCTGCAGAGGAAGCAGAAGAGAACAAACCATCACTTAGATCTGCTGTACAGCACAGCAACCAGCTCCAGCCCCATCCTGATCTCCACAGGCCACCCAGCAGGGAAGGCAGCTGTGAGTAAAGGGGTCCTACCTCCCAGGCAGCAGCTTGGCAATCTCTGCCCAGCGATTCCCCAGGACCTTGTGGGCCTCAAATATGATGCGATCCTCCTCCTCTGTCCACGAGGATTTCTTCACCTCAGGGTTCAGGTGGTTATGCCAGCGTTCCCGGCACTGCTTCCCTAAGCGCCCCTTCAGGTGCTTGGCTATCAGGGTCCACTGCTTGGTGCCATACTTTTTAACCAGTTCAATGACCTTTGGAGACAGTGGGAGGGAAATAAGGAAATGGCATTAGGGAGGGGAAGGTCAGTACAGTCAACTTCAGGCTTTGCTCTTTGGCTCTCTTGGGACCAGGTGAGGGCAGACAAAAGAAGGCCCCTTTGGAGGAACAGCTGGAGGGACCCAGCAGGGCTATCAGGTGTGTTCCAACCCTCATGACAGCAACAATTCAGCCAAATTTCTGTTAGAGGCTGTTTCCATGCAGACCTTTTGCCACAGGACAGCTGTGAATGCAGATGACCCCTCACAGAAGGTGGGGTGGAGACTGGCAGGTGCCCAGATGTAGAAACACACTCCCATTTCTGAGCAAGGGCCAAGTCCCACCTGCTCCAAGGCTCCTCTGCCCTCCCTACTGCCAAGGACCTGGCTGTGTGACAACTGTCCCCATCAGTTCTGCACTGGCCTGCTTCTCCCTTTAATGGTGTGGTACACCCAGGACAGACAGAACTGCAGCTCCACACCCTGACAGCACCAGGAACACACAGGGAGAGATCCAAATTCACTTCAGAAACATCCACTTTGCCTCTTACCCTCCACCCAGGCCTTTGTCACTTCTGTCAGAGCCCCAACACAAACACTTCTGGGCCCTGAATTCATTCTGGGCTCCTACAACATCTGGGGCACAGTCAGGATGAAGCAATCTCCTTCCTGCAATGTTCAGCACACCAAACTCCTGGCTGACTTCTCAAAGAACATTTCTACCCCGGCCAGCTGTGCTGAGCTGAGAGGTGCAGGTAGAAGTGATGCTCATGTAACAAATGTCCCTGCTGCAGACTCTTGCCTTTCAAACACAGAAAAATCGACCAAGGATGTCAAACTGAGGCCAAGGAGCTGGGTCAAAGCAATGAGGAGAGAGCTGGAGCCTAGCCTGGACAGGATGGGTAGACTGGCAGAGTTAGGACAATGCAAAGGGAAGGGGAAAGCAACAACAGCTTTGCTGTAAGAATGGGAGACGACATCAGGAGAAGCTTCCTTAGGGCTTGACAAAAACATTATGAGACCAAAAGGGAAAGAAGTCAGGGAGCAGGAGTGTTACAGAGAATCTGCCAAACTAGGATGGTCTGTACCAGAAAACCTCTAAAAACTGGTTTTCACTCCAATTTTTCTTAAAAACATCAAGATGATGAGTCTGTCTGAGCCACCCCCTCTCAGCTGATTCTGGAATCAGCAGAGAAACAGGCTCACAGAAGTCATGATTCACCCAGCCAACCTCAGACATCCACTCCAGCCTGCCTACTGTGGCACAGGAAATGCCAGTTTTATTTTCTCTTAGATCCAACCTGGACAGGCCAGGTGGAAACCTGCCAGCAGGCAGATGAATTAATTCCCCTTTCAGCCCTCTCCCTTGGCAGCCTACTGTAGCAGCACTGTGTGAAAGGGAGAAGGTGTTTACCTGGAGAGGCCTAGATCACATCACATCCCAGCCATGGCTGCCTCAGGGCAGACAGAGCTGCTCTCACAGGTATCCACCATGGGGAACAATTATACACAGTGTACAACACCTAAGGATGGGTCTGACATCTCCATCCCCTGCAGACAGAGACTGATCCTCTCAGCCCTGACTCACCTTTTGATCCTCTTCTTTGGTCCATGGACCCTTAACCAGGTCTGGATTCAACACTCTCAGCCACCGGTACTGACACTGCTGGTCACTGCGGTTCTGGGAACAGGAATGGGAACAGCCTTGTGTTAGACCACAGGCTCCAGAGGTCCAAAAAGCTCCAAAAGTGATGGCAGCCCCCATAGACACAGGCTGTCCCACAGCAGAAGCACATAGGTTATTCTCTAATAACCACAGAGGCCCTGGGCCCAGGGCACTGCACACAGGGACAGGAACCTCAGTTTCTCATGCCAAATCCCACAGACTCAGCCTGGCAAGCTCTCTAGGCAAGAAGATCTCCCTGCCCTGAGGCAGCCCCATTTCACTGCTGGAACCTAAGAAGTCAGAACAGAGTCTCACTCTGCACAGAAACAGTAACCAGCACAAGGAGAAGCAGCAACATAAAAACACGGGGATTCCCAGCTGAGCACAGGGTCACTTACAGGAAAGTGGCTGGCCAGGAACTTCCAGTCATTCTGCCCATAATGGCTCACTAACATCTTCAGCTGTTCATCCTGCAAAGGACAAAAACATCCACTTTCAGACACACAGAGAATACACATACCACAGGGCTGATGACATTAAAAGAACAAGTTAGACATTTTGACCTGTCAAGGTTTTGTTGGCATTGCATGCTCAGGGGAGGAAGGCAGCTCACACCAGCGTTTAGCACCCCTCCAGTACAGGGACCCCAACTGGAACAGACTGGTTCTGAGCTCACACATTAGTACAAAACAGGAGTCAGCTCTGTTCCTCCACAGTCTGATTCAAACCCCTGTAGCCAAGGGCCTGCTTATCCAGCCCCAGAGCACTCCTGACCAGACAAGTCCATCTCCCAGGTCAGCCACTGGCACTGTCTGGCCAGGAAAGCTGACTGACTGAAGTGTATCACCACCTGCCTGGTGCTCTTTCAGAGCTACAGGGCTCTGCAGCATCTCTTTTGTGATCCCTGCTATAGCCTGGATATGCAAACTCCTACAGCTCACAGAAAGTCTGTAAGAGACATCCTGGTCTGCAAGCTCTGGGTAACCCAATAATGAAATTATTCCTGCCCAACATGAGCCTGAGGCTTTGATCCCTCCAGAAAGACCACCTTACATGGTGTTCTGACAGCAGCTGTAGTTTTCATACAGCACAAAACTGATCGAGAAATATCCCAGTTTATTTCAGGCTCTTAGCCAGGATGACTAAGCCATGATCCCAAGTGTCAATACTCCCTGCTTTTTGCTCCAAAAAAAGGAGCACATTTCCAGTGGACATTTCATCTCGTTGGAGGCCTCAGAAACCATCTGGACCCCTCTGTGCTCACAGGAGTGCTGCAGGCAGTGGTGTTTTGCTCAGTACTCGGAGGCTTAAGTTTAAAATATTTGAGCTCTTGCTCAACAGGCTACACTTCAAACCCCCCTGTGCCTCAGTACAAAAAGACACATGCTCCCCAGTAGCAAGACAGCAGGAGGTGAGCTTGTGGCTGGCAGGTGAGGACTGGGGTGGAGTCACCCAAGCCCAGGGTGCCATGTCAGAGGCACACCTCAAAGCACCTCTCTCAGCAAATTTCAGGCTCTCACTCACCTCTTCTGGCGTCCACTTGACTTTGCACCTGCCATCCCGCTGTTCTGGCACATCCAAATCGGTATCCTGGTAATGCAGCTCATCCTGGTCCTCACTATGGGTGAATAAAGGAAGATTATAATTTCTTCCTGATAAATATGCAGGAGAGGGAGCAACCTCAGACATATAGAGCAGAGCTCCAGATCTCGCCCTTCCAGCACCGAGCCCCAACTTCACCGACACCCACCCACACATCCCAGACTGAAAGGAAATCCTCGACTTTAGGCTCCAGCGGCTGCTGGTGAGTTTTATTCTGCCCAGAGCAGTGGAAAGAGCGTTACTTTCCATTTCTGCCCCTTCTATCCCTCGGGGTGGACTTTGCATCTGGGCAGCGGCAGCATTGCCCCGGTACAGCTCAGCAGCTCCCGGCTGACCGGAGCGGTGGCAGGGCTCCCGCTCACCCCCCGCTGCCGAGCGGGCAGAGCCGGGCGCGGCCGGAGCCGGGGGGATGCCCCAGAGCGGGACGGCGGGGCCGCCGCCCTGCATC
>NC_031788.1:3949366-3984895 GCF_001522545.3 Parus major
CCCGCATCCTGCCCCGCAGCCAGCCGGGACACCCCGCATCCTGCCCCGCAGCCAGCCGGGACACCCCGCATCCTGCCCCGCAGCCAGCCGGGACACCCCGCATCCTGCCGGGACACCCCGCATCCTGCCCCGCAGCCAGCCGGGACACCCCGCATCCTGCCGGGACACCCCGCATCCAGCTCCGCATCCAGCCGGGACACCCCGCATCCTGCCGGGACACCCCGCATCCTGTCCCGCAGCCAGCCGGGACACCCCGCATCCAGCTCCGCATCCAGCCGGGACACCCCGCAGCCAGCCGGGACACCCCGCAGCCAGCCGGGACACTCCGCATCCTGCCCCGCAGCCAGCCGGGACACCCCGCAGCCAGCCGGGACACCCCGCACCGATACCAGCACATCCTGCGGGATCCCCGCATCCAGTCCCACAGCAAACCGGGACAGCCGACACTCCCCAAGTGTAACACAGCACTGTGTTCAGGACCCCCCACATCCATCCCCACAGCGACCCCGCACTGATCCGAGACCCCACACCGATCCAAGCCCCTGGAGTGAACCTCCTCATCCACCCCCACACCGACCAGGGACCCCCACGACCCTCATCATCCAGCCCACACTGACCCAGGGATCCCTCCACATCCACCCCTGTACCGACCCCAAAGCACTGGGATCCCCCAAACTGACCCAGGACACTCCCTCACTCACCCCAATACTGACCCATAACTACTCGTTACCATCCTCAGCACCTCTGCATCCATCTCCACACAGACACGGGACTCCCAGGACCCCCTCACTCCAACACAGGGTGCCCTCCATTCACCCCCCCTGGCCTAGGACCCCCAGCAGCCCCAGGCACAGGGCAGGAGCATCACATGTGTTAAAGAATCACTGAATATTCCAGGCTAGAAGGGACCCCCAAAGATCGAACTGCAACTCCTGGCCCTGCCCAGGACAGCCACAAACCAACCCTGTTCCTGAAAACATTACCCAAATATTCTAACATATATTGTCTATACCATTAATGCAAGGTCTGTATTCCTTCGGTATTCCTAACCGGCAGCTCACAAAAAACAAGGCAGGACTTAAAGGAAAACACGACCTTACTAAAGACCCACTTTAAAACAGGACAAACACAATCCACCCCTTATAGATCTCAGAGTTCCTCCATCAGTCAGCCATGGCCTCACTGCCCCTGTGCTTAAAAAGAGGCAAACAGAAGCCACTCCCTCTCCCAAACGAGCTTAATTAGGAAATCAGCCTGATAATTGATTAGCAGAACTATAAAACTGTTGTAAGTAAGGCTGGTAGGAAGGGGGCCTTTAGAGGAGCTAAAAGTAAGTAGTACTATTTAATCTGTTTTCTTATTCCTTCTTTTATTTCTTGTGTGCTAAGAGAAGAAGGTTTTAATTTCTTTAAGACTTTTGTTCTAGAATGATCATACAGTCCCTTTACAGAAAAATCAGGAGCTATTTATTACTGTTTAATGTGTATTCAGAGTAAAGATGGGTTTGGAGTATAGCCATCCCCTTCCCTAGCCTGCCCTGGTCCCTCAGGCGGGAGCTGGATGTCAGCTCCTGGTTGAGCTGGTGGTGAAGCTTATCATGTATGGGATTAAAAGTATGATGAGAGCTGCTTCTCCCATCCTAGCCAGAATCTGGTTTTGGTGCCTCCTTGTCAAAGGGACTCAATTCTAGCAGAGGTTAGGGGCCCTTTGACTCCAGGAGTGAGGATAAAGTACCTCTATCCCCTGTACAGAGCTAGGAGTAGTAATATAGAGGCTGAGGTCAAAAAAATATAACTTCAGGGAGATTCCACAATGACCTCTGAGCAGCTAACAGGCTGTACTAGAATTGTTTTATTCAAAAGGACAGTGATAGGCTGGATGCCCTCCTACATGTCCTGGATCCTGCTCAGCTCATTGCAAGACTGAGATAGGACTTTACAAGTAGGACTACAAGAGTAGTCCTGCTTCTATAAGTCTGTAATCCATTGGTGAGCAATAACAGGTTTATCCTGACAGGGTTATCCTGTCTGTCTGTAAGCTGTTGGATTCTGCACCATGCTGTCCACCCAGAGGCACAGTACCAGCATTCTGACCAGAAAGGAAGTCCTAGAAAATGGGTTCTTGGCCAACTCCTCCAGCCATAGCCACTCTTCTCCTGTTCTGAGTTATTATATGGACTCTAGCAGTGCTTCCAAAGCTGACTCCTGGGAGCTCCCTGTGGACTTGGACAACGCAGCAAGTGGGAGTTCTCCGTGTGTTGTCAAGCAGGCAGAGTCTCTGAGCAGCTGTGTGAAGGCTGAGCTGCACAGCCTGACCCAGGGCATCTCTGACCTCAGTCTTGTCTGCTTCTGCAAGGCCCACCATGGACAGGCCACCTTTGAGCTGTCTGGTTTGCTCTGTGAGCACCCTAGCAGAGATGGCTGCCTGATAAATGTGGCGTCACAGAACACCTCGACACCTTGCAAGAAAGACAAGCCCTCCAAACCGCTGGAGAGTCTGCTCTTCAAGAGCTCTGAGCTGGTTGGAGACATCTCAGCCCTTGGGAACGTGCCAGCACCCAGATGGGACATCTCAGCAATTAAGTCCTTTATAGATACCAGCGCACCCCTCGACATGAGCACTGAGGAGTTCCGGTTACTGGGATGCTCCAAACCAGACACATCATCCCTGGAGACCCCCGTGGTGATTCCTCTGGCTTGGCCTGGTGCCTTCAAGAAGCACCCCGTGCTGCTCCACAGGTCTGCCACCCTGGAGACCCAGCCGAGCGACCCTGACGCTGTCGCTGTGTGTCTGCAGCAGGCTCTGTGATGCTGCTGCCTGCCTGTCCCCTCCTGCGAGGAGCGCCGATCCACATTGCAGCACAGAGGATGGAGCCAGCGGCTTGAGTGGTGATGGCAGCAGCTGGTGCCAAGCTAAATCTGCCCGCCTGGGGTGACCGAGTCGGCATTGGTGGTGGGGGATGTTTGGGCAGGTGATGGCAACCCCGAGAGCCGCAGCCTTGCTGGCTCCTCCTCCTCCCCGATCCCTCTCTTTTGTATTAATTAGCACAATAAAGATGTAAATGTCTCTCTGGTGCTTTCTGACTCTTTCTGTCCTCCCGGCCTGAAGCTGAGCCCCCTGAACACCCAGGGCCGGCCTCCGCTACAACCTCACAGGGCGCAGCACCCGGGGCAGGATCCTCGGAGGCGGCCGGGCCCCCGCCCCGCCCGCCCCCGTTACCTGGCAGAGGGCTCGGGCCGGGTCCCGGCGGAGAAGGGGCACCGGGACGCGGCCTCAGGCGCGGGGCCATGGCCGCGGGGCCGGCGCTGCCCGCCGGAGCGCGGGCGGAGGCGCGCCCGGGGCTGCGGATCCCTCTCCTGGCGCAGAGGGAAAGCACAGCCTGGCAGCGGGGAGCGGCACCCCCGGCCTGGCACCCGCCTGCCTCATGCGGGAATCCAGCACCCGGCACCGCGCAGGGAACGTTTCCTCTGCCGCATCCAAACCCTGCTCCGAGCGAGGGAAAGGAGCCCAGACCATCGCACCCACACGTCAGATTTTCATGCTCTCCTTTTGGATCTCACCCCACTCATACCATCCTGATTTTCCTCTCCTGCCTCTGCTTACAGCAAGGAAAGTGAGGAGAACTTGTTAAAACCACTTTTCAGGACCTTTATGGTTTGCTGAATAACCATTGTACTGTTCCCCTCTTCTTTTAGGAGCTGATAATGGGGTAATAAATCACATTGCATGAGAGGACAGACAAAAAGAGGGAAAGCAGCAGGAGTTGCTTGTATCCAACTTTTTGTGAATGACAGCAATAATTTTATTAATATATAAACTCCCTCACTAGCTATGTGCCTACCCTGGCCTTGCCTCCCCTCTTGGAAGCACTCACCTACTTGTACTCCTTCAAAATTCTATCAGCCATAAATTTTACATGTATTACACTTCCATGACTAAAGTGTTTCTAGTTACAAAGTAAGTTTAAACACTTCCAGGGGGCCAAAGGGACAGCATTGAAAGACAGATGCAAGCTACTAGTAAAAAAATATCCATGCAGTGAAAAAAATTGTTCTTCAGCTGTCAGAGAGGCCTTAGAGACAGCCAGCAAAAACAGGGAGCTGCCCATACCCCCGTCTGCTCACATGGCTTTTTTCTAAACCATGTTACAATATCAGGAACAGGTGACAAAACAGCTCTGGAACAGGGCTGGGAAACAAAGTTATTTACAGTTAGGAGTATAAACACCCCAGGAGAGTACAAAGCAGAGCTATAATTAGCAAGAAGAGCTCAGGGTTGGTTCAGCTACAGTCTGTGCTGGCTGACTGATCAGCATTGATACTGCACGGGAGAAGAGATTAAGTATGTTGTGTAAATCTGGAGCTGGAATGTACAAAGTGCTCTGGGTGAAAAACACAACCGTGGCCTTAAAGGAAAACAGAGGAAGAAATGAAAAATTTCCAACATGGTGCTGTGAAAAGGGAATGGCTGCAGTGGAGGAAGAGATACAACCACTCCAGCTAATGTTAGAGTAGCACATCTCAACTGGGAGGACCTTGGCAGGGGCTTTGGGGCACCTCCTTTAGAAAAACCTGTGCCAAGATGCTGCATGAAGAAATGTAAAATAAAAAGATATTTTGGGGGGATAAGAGGATGAACAGATTTTTTGCAAAAAGCAGCTCTGATTTTAAAAACGCTGGCAGAGCAAGGTAAAGCACAGAAGTCATGGAAGGTCTGAGTGGGGGAGGAATTTAACAATTTGAGTGTCAGACTGACAGCCACAAAAGGCTTTATAATGCATTTTCACCAAGTTAAGATAAGAAAACAGTCCTTGCAATAGAGGTGTGGTGTTGATGTCAACAAATCTTCTCACCACCAATCTTCATGGCTCTATTTTTGCTGTGCATTGAGCTTCAACATTTCATGGTCAATGAATTTAACCTGAATTTCCACTCCTGTGCATTGTTGGACTCACTACCTCAGGGAGAGGGCTAAATATCAAATAACTGTAAGTAAAAATATTCCTGGATTTCTGTCCAGTATCAGTTTCTTAATAATGATCCATTAAATCTTAAGGTTTTCATCCGTGTGCTGTCCTCTCTTTTTAAAATTCTGAAGTTCCAGTCTGATATGTGCAGCAATCTGCAACAATGTCATTATTGCTTAATTTCAAATCCTTCCCTCCCTTGAAGAAAGATTTTCTTTCTACAGCAGCAAACTCACCTCTCAGTTCTTTGGCAGAGAGACAAAAGGAGGCTGCCTCAGGGTGATAAATGTATTTTCAGCAGCTCCTGTTAAAATTATGGCTCTATTTTTTGTCCTCAGTTCACAAACCAAAATAACAACCCTTCTCACAGTGCAATTAAGGATTTAATGTACACCAGGAGAACCAACAGTAGGACGTACCTACAAGAAAATACATGCTGGAGCCAGAAAGAAAGACCCAAAACACATTTTCTTGGTATACTTATTTTTTTAATATATTAAAAAATTACAGTTTCAATAAAGAAGTAGAAAAATAAGAAATTCTTTGGAAAGTGCTTGTGAAATACAAGCAGTTCCCCAGAAGGCATTAATTATCTGAACTACCACACATAAATGATCCAAGCATCCAGTGAACTACTGAGACAGTCCCAATCAATACACTGAAATAGAGGCTTTAAAAATGTAAAAATATACTTTCCTAAAAGGACTATCTCAAACTGAGGCAAGCCAGGTCTCAGGTACCGTTCTGGAATCCAGCTTCACTTGGGTCAGTATCGTGTTCCTTCAGTGAGGGAAGAGGAAGGGGAAAAAAAGAGAAAAGACTTTTAACAACGAGGTAGAACTGGAAGATTTTTGGCTTAAGAAGATTACATGTGAAATGAGCAATTCTTGTCAGCACAAACTGCTGCTCTGCAAATATGCTCCAAACACACTTTGAAGCATTGAATCTGCTATGAAGAATTCTTTCAGCACAGCTGTATTTCAGTGCTGGTGTCACCTCTGCACTGCAGCACTGGCCAGAGCTGTGAGCACTCCTGAGGACTCCCTGCTCTCACTCAGGCACCAGTAATGAACTGGATTTAGCTGCAATTACAAACTAGACTTGCATGTACTAATCTCCCAATTAAAATAAATGAGAGACTTAATAAATTGAGCACTACATGTTTTATGGAGATTAACAGTCATAAGTGCTCTGGATCACACTTCAGTGGTCTCATTTATTGCACAGCTAATGTCTGACCTCACCTCTCGCCTGTGACAAGTGTAGCTGCCACAACAACACACCACCCTCATTGCTGCTACTACCAACTATTCACTTTTAATTGCTATTAAAAATACCTGATTCAGTTTCTTAAACTCAACCACTTGGAAGAAGATGTGCTCCAGGATATATTTGGCATCTTGCTTGTCCTTTGGGAGTTCACTCGTCACTCCCAGGATGTCACTGCATTTCCGCACGTAAAACTCCAGGTCATCGTCAGTGCCTAAACGAGCACCCAGGGAAGAAGGCAGGTGAGCATCACACACATCTGGAACAGCTGGCCAAAAAACCTGCTCTGAATCTCCATTTCCTCTTGGCACCCTGGGAGGTTCAGTCCCATCACCAAGCTTGGCAGACTAGCCATGATGTATTCCTGCAGCCAGAACCTGGTCATCTTCTTTAGGTGTTTGGAATAATCTTAACATTTTAACTTCAGAGCATAAAAAGGATGTGGAATTTATCAGCAAGAGTGCACAAAGCAATTTATGCACAATATAGGAAACAGCAGGCAGAAGCATGATGTCATGTAACAGACAAAATATAATGTCATGGTACATAAAGCCACACTATTAATTTCCAAAGCCTTTCAGTTTCTTAGATCAGGATAAAAGCAGTAGATTTTCCCAAATGAGGTCCATTCTTTAAAATGAAATATAACAAATTTCCTCTAAAAATACTGGACTTTTACCTCAGATGTGCAAACAATCTGCTCCACTTACATTTGTTTGTGATCTCTGCAAGACGTGCTTTCTCAGAGGAAAAGGTTTCATCCAAATCAAACAATTCCAGAGCAGGAGGAGGCAATTCTCTGAAAGCAGGTGGAAAAACCTTGCACAGAAAAAGCAGCACGGTTGATTGCCACATATTTTTCTTACACTTTACAGATCTCTAAGACAACAGTTTTTTAAACCTATATTGGACTTGAAGAAACCCTTTAAAAGGTCAAAACCAACTCCAAAGCCACCAAACAAAGGGGCACCATTTGAAAATTCCATTTTTATGTTGTAAAAATAACTGAATATTCAAAAAGAGTTTAGTCACACATATGCCAGAATTATCACCCAGCATCAAAAGTAGACATTTTTATTTGCAGTTTCAGTTTTGCTCCATGAGACCCAGATGATGGCAGAGAGCTGAGGAACTAAATTTGCCCTAACAGCTCACCCTGAAATCATATTGACATCAATTCTGGTCAGAGTATTTTCTGTTTCATTCAGGCACCATGTATGTCTTAAATTTGACTTGGGTTTTTAAAAAGCAGTGAAGGAAATACCACTTTCAGTTGCACTCCTGCAGGATCCTGCAGGGTCCTCTAAAGGATCCCAGTAATGCTTTCTCAGTGGCCAGGATAAAGAAGGATGGAACAATGATGGCAAAATTCAGATACTCAGAGATTCCTGCCTTCTGAAATGAGTCTGACACCCCCATAGCTCGTGTTGTTGCTGTCAGCCCAAACATTGCTGGTAAAAGTTTGATCAGCTCCTGCTGTAACAGACCAGTGCTCCACTTTCTGCTTCCCCTGGGGATCTGGGAGATGGAGGCAGAGCAGGACAGACTGGCTCCTCCCTGGCAGCAGCTTACACCAGCACTGCTTTCTGAAATACCACATCCTGCTTTCACAGGGAAGGCTGAGCCAGCACCCCACAGGACTGGGAGCAGCTACTCAATCAAAGGCCTATATTACAAGGATTTTGTTTTGGTACCACACACTACATTTTGAAGCTCTTTTAATAAATTAGAAGTGTAAATAAGTGCTCTTTCTTTCCTAAAATATGGTCCCTGCAGTGTAGTCAACTCCCAAGTGAATAATTATTACTACAGCATTTCTCATTATTTCTTTTACAGAACTATGGAAATGACACACAGAGTCTTTGCATGGAACAAATGACATAGAGGCTCATTAAAGTTGGAAAAGATTATCAAGTCCAAGCTTCATGGAGAAGGGTTCTCCCTGTACTGTACAGGCAAGAAAATTACTCACAGCTGGCTGGAGAACAGGTAGTGGAGTCTCAAATTCAGGCTGAATGAGCTGGAGAGGTTCATGTTTCACATTCAGTTCTTCATAAGCTCTGTAGCACAGAAAAATTCAAAGTATGAGGGAAAAAAAATGATACCACATCTATTTCCACTAGCAAGCCATAGAGATGGATTTTTGTGAACACACCAGCATCAAAGTTCTGCACTGTAACAGCACAAAAAATGGAATGTTGTAGTTGGTTTAGTTTCACTGATTTGAGTTTCCCCATTTTATAAGGATCTCAGATAATTACAGATCAGTAATAAATAATTTCTACAGTGAGAAAATTAAAGTTGTGACAGAGGAAGATAATGATAGGTAGATAATATAAGATGATTAAAAAAAAAATCATAGCTCAATTCTACAATCCACTTTTAGCAGGATGAACATGGATGCAAAAAAAGTGACCCAGAACAGAACAAGCAGATCTGGGATTTCAAAAAAGTTTGTAAGGAAGAAAATAAACAAAATTTATTTATAAAAATAGTATTTGTTATGGGGTCAGAAGGGAGATCCTCCTGTGAATTCTCAATTAGTGAAAATACAAGAAATACAGAGTAAGAAGAAAGAGTGTTCCCAGCAGAGTGGAGTTTCATGGAATCTGTGTTAAGCTGCCATACTCAGTGTGTTCAGACATGATCTGGGTAACAAGGGAGTTATGGCAGACAGAGCTGATAGTGACACAAACTGGTAAAACTGAGCAGCTGATAAACCTCAAAACACAATTATTGGGAAATGCAAAGGTGACTGAAATGCAGCTTTCAGTAAATGTCAAGTAATTAAAAAGTGGAAAAACAAGCAGCTCTCAGGTATCGCTCCAGAAAGTGCCCAGCTTCACTGCAGACAGTGTTCTAAATATCAGATCAATGAATCTCATATAGTCAGGAAAAAAAACAAAACAAAGGAGAAAAGAAGGCCAGAAACTACAGCTAAGACAAGAAGCAAGAGGAAAACATCATTGCCACACTGTACCAATCTATCTTCTGATATATCCATATTCAAAATGCTGCCTACAGCTCAGTCCTTCCTGCTCTTAAGGAGACACAGTTAAGCACAAATAGAAAATGTAGAACACCAAATGGAATAAATAAATAAGTAATAAGAAAATTACAGCTGCTGACTTGATAACTGAAGGGAGGGCAGTTGTGTCCAGCTGATAGAGGGATGTATCAAACAGCTTTGTGAAGTCTCTTGGGTTCTCCTCTCCTTCCTGCAGGCAGACCCGCAGCTGCTCGGAGAGCGCGGCCGTGTCTGGGAGCACGGTGTAATCTGAAATCTGGGCACACAGATACACATCCCTGTCATCTGAAATGGTCAACCCATTCCCATAGTCTCTTTCTACCTTATATCTCACCTAAAATCCCACTTAGAAATAATTATTTCAGTCTTTACCAGGTATGGCTCTTTGCAGTGCAGCTCACTAGATCAGTCATCTGCTAACTCTTCTGTCAGCTGTAAAGCCACCCAACATGTGCATGCTTTATTTGGGTTTCTGATAATTCTTAAAAATTCAAACAGCCAGCTTACTAAGCAACTGTGCAAAACTGTTGTTTTTTTATGCACACAGAATATACAGTTTTGTCACATAAAGGTATTTCCAAATAAAAACTGCATTTGTATACAAATAAAACTGACACACAGGTCACACTCATACAGAAAATCTGCCTTTCCTTCCTGCACATTCCTCTTGTCTGAGGGCTCAGAGTGAAGTGCAAACTCCCTACACTGGAGCAGTCCATCTCATAAACATGGGCAAATTGGAAAGAGACTGTCACAAATTATATCAGATAATGAAAAGCAATCTAAGGCTGAGAGGTACCATTAATTTTTACACCCAAGCCATCTGTCTACTCAATCCTAGACCATGAAAGAAGGTTCTGCAACAACAGCAGCACACACCTTGCTGTTAACCACTCTGTGCTAAACACATGGTGTGCCAAGACCAGTGCTGCCAGATCCCACTGCTCTTTACCTCCTTCTGATGGATCTCTCTTACCTCAGGGTCCTCCATATCCATCTGGTTTAAGTGGATATCTGATGTTGTGAGCCATTGGAAAAGCACATCCTGGGGAAGGGCAAAACTCCATTACTTTCAGGAGGACACAAGTAATCTCATACTGTGCTTAAATATTCATTAAATATATTAACTAACATACTATGAAAAATACTAAAAATAAGATAATAAATCAAAGACTATTTGTTAGGATTGGCTTAGACTCCCCATACAGAATCCACTTCATAGCTGTCTTGCTCTAAAATGAAGCTGAGCCTGGAGAGCTTTGCAAATGTTGTGAAGATCCAACAGGGTGTTTTTAAAGGAAAAAAACCAAAAAAACAACTCCAAAAAAACTTCAACTTACCATGATCTTACCATTTTCTTCTTTATCTAAATACTGGTCGTTGAACATGTGGGAAGATCCCAGGGCTGCCATCTTTCCACCTTTATTCTACCAATAAAGAATACAATATAGCAAAAATTCCTTCCAAACCACAGTTTTAGAGGCAACTGTTATTGCAATGCATTACTTGTCTACAGAGTAAAAAACTGTGTTAACTTGTTCATGTTTATTAACAATATCAATCCTGTGCTTGTAACTCTTTACTACTAAATTTCTGAATTTATTTTTATAAAGTAACAGGGCAGGATGAGTAAAACAATGTATGAAAAATCCACTGGTTCCAAGGTGAGAGGCCTCTTCTTTAATTTAATATGCTGTACTTACAAAGCTAAGGATAATCTTATTTAATAAATTATTACTGAAACAGTGGAAAAAACCCTGAAACTTTAAAGAATTAAAGCTATCCACCAGTCAACCAAAAAATATGTCATCTTTGCTGTCCACATCATTAATTCTCCTCTGAAATCCATGCAAAGAAGTTTACCACAAAAAAAGTCAGGAGTCACTAGGCTCATCTGGAGTTTGCAGATGCATCAAAAACTGAGTGGGTTTGTAAGTATCCCCAAAAGATCCACTCACAATTTTTGTGTGGGGCAGGGGAATGCAGGGAGTGCCCCAGGCAGCTCATACCTCATGCTGATAGAAAGCCAGGATAGGCCTGTTGAGGGGGAAGCACACAGATCCTGTGGACAGAATTGCCACTGCTGGCTTCATCACATTCAGTGTGGCTCCAAAAGGATAAACAAAGCTGAGGGCTCTGCAGGAAATACAGAAATTCCATAAGCACCTGTATGCACCAGGCAGGCTGCACAGATTCACAGAACTCAAACTGAAACCCACAGGCTACAGGCAAAAAAACAGATCTGGTCATGAGAACAGTAATGCCTTTCCAAACTTATCCCTCCTGCTCCTTCAGAGGTTACCAAAACCTCTACTGAACAGATTCTCCTTTCCAAATATAACCTAAGAAGCATATAAACATAAGAAATGCATTAGGAAACCTCACCATAAGCACAGTGCACTGCTGCTAATCACAAACCTGCCAATTCTGAGGTCTTCTACATATTTTCACATCAGTTTCCTCAGAGAAAACACTTACTGTGAGTCACGGCCCCTTCCATCTTCATCTGTTGTATCAAGCACTGTTTTCTTTGCAGCTTCACTGATTCCCCTATGAGATATGGAAAAACAAACCTTACTGAAAACAATCCAGGTAACAAGACTGTAATCTGTGAAGATTCACATACCCCAAATATACCTGTTCAAAACTCCATCAGAGATGAGTGCTTCTTTTGGGTGGTAGTACTTGTAATACACATTTCGTACTACAGCATCTTGAAAAAAGAAAAAAATACAGAAATTTACATCAGCTGATGAGTGTGTTAGATTTAATAAACAAAAATTAGTTTAGCTCTTGGATTCCGTGGGTGTTTGCTTCTAACACCACAAAGCTGGCATTTGGCTACTAAAAGAATTGAAACCAGCCTTCACTACTGTTTCCTTTTGGACAGAATAGATTTAGGATAGGAATATATTTGCAAATTCAAATAAAAATACAAAAAGTTAAGCACATCACCATCTTCTGCAAAGCAAAAGAGACAAAAAGATGATCCAGTTAAAACAGTCTGTATCACCTTTTACAACTCTAATTTTTTATTCATCTTCTTAACACTTGATGAATTGAATCTTACTGATGCAAAAAAAGGGCAGGCTAGAAAAGCCACCAAAAAACCTCAAATATTTTATGTACACTGAGACACACTTGCCTTGGGTTGTTGGGGTTTTTTCACACTGGCAGCACAAAACTAAGGAATGACATCCTATTGGTCTGCTAAAGAAAAGTGCCACTTCTTATTCAGGGTGAGCATTAAGTGATTCAATCTTTTAAAATGTGTGGAAAATGTTTTAAATTAAGGGCTTTTTAACTAAGAAATTTCCATAGATTATTTTGTTTTAGTAAATGAAAACTAACAACTACAGCAAAGGAGTGGAAATGGTTAAGCTATCCATGTACTCTGTCCATGGAAAGCTTTTGCTGTGCTCCAATATCACCTTACATTGTGCATGCAGATTTAAAGAAAAAAATCTTTTAGATCAAAAGACACTTTGTGAGAAAGATCTTGTATCCACAAAGGCTGAACCTGCTCTTTTAATTTTGCTACAAATTGATGACTAAAGGTAGCAATGACCCCCATTACCATTATTGAAAATGATTCCATATTCTTCTAACAAAAAGTTAATATTTGTGCCATTCCGGGACTCTCCACCTTCTCTCAGCATCACCAGGATAGCCCCACCATCCTCCAGGAATTTCTTCAGAACAGAAAACTAGAAATCAACAAAGATACAGAGAAAAAAACAAAAGCAAACATGAGAAGCTACATACAAAACTGCACAAAGTTACACTGAGATGAGGGGAGAGAAATAATTTTGACTGCTTGCATTTAACTTGATCCTATAAGAAAAACATTCAAATTCCAATTTATATTAATTCATTTAAAGCAGCATTACAGAAAAGTCTCATGTCTTGTTCTTTTCTACTTAAGCAAATTTTAAAGCATAATTAACTTGAAAACAATTATTGACTTCTTACCTCATCAGCACTGAATTTCTCTCTTGGTCCTGCTGTAATCCACAATTTCACCCCGAACAGTCTCTCAGATGTGATCTCATCTTTTAAGCTATGAATAAATCAATAAAGACAAGCTTTATTCTTGGATATAGTCCTGAACCACAACTTTTTCCTTTTTTTTTTTTTATATAGGACTGGCAAATGAACACAAAGCAAATCACTTCAGTCACTTTGCAGCCTTTTATCTAGGCTTAAAGTTGACAGCTTGAGCAAAAATAATCCTTAGAAATGTCAACCAGCTAAATAGAAACGCTCCTCTGACAAGGCACTGTGGCAGATCCAGCCAGAACTGCTGCAAGCTGTCACAGCTGCTATTAAACTTTACACCTGAGGAGCTTCCAATTATTTTTCTTTCTTTTCTTTTTGGTCTGGCCACGTTTCATAGAACGAGTTGGAAGGGATGCACTGGGATCATGGAGCCCAGCCCTGGCCCTGCCCAGACCCCCCAACAACCCCACCCTGGGCATCCCTGGCAGCGCTGTCCAAACGCTCCTGGAGCTCTGGCAGCCTCGGGGCCGTGCCCATTCCCTGGGGAGCCTGGCCAGTGCCAGCACCTCTGGGGAAGAACCTTGCCCTGAAATCCTCTCCCAAACAGCTCCATGCCATGCCATTTTGCAGCGCTCAGATAAACAATACCATCTACAAGAGCCCTGCTTTCTTTTTGTCGCAAACTCCAAACCGAGCCAGACTCACAAATCTGCATGAGGAGCTTCACCCTTACAACTTGAACTCCATCTCCACAGGTGAGCTGGAGCTCCGAAGAACCACGCACAGCATCCCGCAGCGGCAGAAGATGCAACAGGGCGCAGTCAAGGCGACAGAGCGACCTCAGCTCACGAGAGACATCCCCAAAGGCCACTCGGGTACCACACACCCCCGCCGGGGCCTCTCCGCGCCCCGAGCGCCGTCCCTCACCTCAGCACCTTCCAGCTGCCGCGCAGCCTCTTCCGCAGGGCCTTGTAGCCGCCGGCCGGCGTGAAGCTCTCGCCCTTGGAGGCGTTGAACACTATGGCATTGCGCGGGCCGCTCTCCATAGGCTCCCCCGGGGCTGCCGGAGGGCTCTGGGGAGCGGCGGGCAAGCGCCAGCGCTCCGGCCGCCCGCGGGTCCCCACCGTGTCCCCGCCGTGCCGCCGTCACCACGCGCGCCCTAGCAACGCTCCGGCCGGACGCATGCGCGGGTGGAGTTCCCACCTCCCCCCCGAGTGCAGAGGTCACCGCAGTGGTTCGCTCCACTCTCCGCCAGGGAAAGGGGCGGGGCGCTACCACTGCGGAGGGCGGGGGGTGTGACGGGGCGGAGACAGGGCTGCGTGCTCCCGGCCGCCCTCAGGCGGGCCCTTGTCCCCAGCCCACGCCTGGCAGGGCCGGGAGCAGTCCCGCTGTCCTGGAGCCGCTCCTGACGTTCCTGGGCCTTCGAGTTTGCTTGTGACTAAAATCCCAATCCTGACAGCTGCACGTTCGTCCCTGTGAGGGGGGCAGGCCGTGGCTCAGAGTGCCCACAGAAACTGGCTGCCCCTGGATCCATAGAAGGGTCCAAGGCCAGGATGGATGGGGCTTGGAGCAAACTGGGAGAGTAGAAGGGATCCTCACCCATAGCCTTTAAGATCCTCAACCCTTCCATGATTCTGAGATCATCTTAAATGAGGGAATTCCTCTTTAATTTAAACGCAGCAGTGTTAGTGACTCTGCATGCAGTGTCATGCTCTCAGGCCCAGCACAGAGCAAACACCGTCCTTCCCCTCTTATACAGGACAACCAGAGAAGCACATCAGTGTTTACAGCTTTAATACAAACCATGTCATACTTCCAATGACTTCAGCATATACAAGATAGAGCCTGATTAAAAAAAAACCAAAACACCGTTGTACCAGCGCAAGGTTCCCCACAGCATGAGCATCACACAACTTTTAGGCAGCCCCTTGTTTAATCCTGTGTTGCTCTGAGCCCCCTGTCCTCCCCCCACAGCAACAGCACACAACAGCTTAAAAAAAATATGTGGGAAGTGACATTCAATGAATACACCAGCACTTAAATTAAGGCAGAATAAATAACTGTTCCACATCAGCGATAGGCATTTTCAGGTGAGTGCTGGAGCCTGGTCAGCACTCGCTGTTCACTGCCCTGTGCTCATCACAGTAAGTGCTGGTGTGCCTGAGGCAAGTCAAGCACACACTGTGAAAGCACCCCCCAAACCCCAAGCAGAGGTCAGCTATAAAGTTATTTCCATTTTTTCCAAGCAACTCAGCCCCCTTCCCCAGCCCCTTTTTGATCTGGGATTTTCCTCGTACACATTGGCTCCTCTGTCACAGCCTCATTGTGGCTTCCGTAGCATCCCAATCCTGGACCAGACAGATGATCCTCTCACTTTGAGGCAGATCAGGCTGGCATGAAAGAACACAGTGCAGTTCAGGATTTACAGAGCTGCAGATGCCTTTGGAGCAATAAATGATGAACAGTTTTTCACTCAGCCCAGGATGAGCAGCTTGAGTTGACAGAGTTCACCTAAAGGAAGGAAGCCACTGTTCATGGTGATATGAAGAGTTTCCTTTCCTGTTGAGGGCTTTAGAAAGACATTGGACATAGCTGACCATAGTTTCACAAAAAAAAAAATTAAAAAAAATGTGTCCAGTTACAGGAACATGGCTGTTGATGTGAATAATGGCACATGCCTCAACCATAGATACAGCCACAGAGTGAATACAATTCTGCCAAGCAGCACAAGACACTCAGGGAAAATCATAGCCAGTGTCCCACTTTCCCTGGCAGGGAAATATTCATTTAGGGAGAAAATCCACCAAACAGCAAAAATTAAGATCTGTGTTCCATCCCAGCCAGTTAGTGTATTAGTGCCAATTTCCTTAAACCATGAGCAAAGGATAGTACCAATCCTCTCAAAAGGAAAAACAAAACCATAAAACCCATTCATTTAAAATATGGCTTCACAAAGCCGTTGTAAAACTTAAATGTCCTCTTCAGTTGGTGCATATGAAAATCCTAAAAATGCATCTGAGGCACTGGAGCTGCTGGCTGCTAGCTCAGGTGTGCGGGTGATGGAGGCAGAGATGGCTTCTTGGGTGAACTCGGGATCAAAGTGTCGCAGATCAGCTGGGCCAGCCTAACCAAGGAACAGAGACACAATCATTGGGGGAGCAGACCCAAACCAGACCCTTGTGTTCAGTGTGTTCCTTGTGTTCAGGCAGTCCAATACAGCTGCTCTTCCAAAAGAGCCACCACCTGCATCTGCAGGTCCCAACCCACCCCTCAGAACCCTCAGTGTCACCATGAGGCATCTGGAGAGAATCCCTTGTGTAAAACAGACAGAATTACCCACTTACCACATTGGGGTTGAATGGAGGAGTAATCCTCTTGTGATATAAATCATCCCAGTTTATTGGGCTGAAGAATACGTGGTTCTTTATTTCAAGCTGTACAGAAAGCAGGAAGGAAAAGTCAGTCTTCTGCCAACCCTCCTTTTCCAGCACCTAATCTGGCAGCTCTAAGTAGCTGAAGAAAGACTGGAAGTTACCACATACCCATATCCACAAATCCTTAATACATTGGGGTCCTAGTCCAGGAATGCCCTGAAGGGAAATGACCCTTCACACACTGGCGTCCTTAGCTGGCCCCCACCCCTCTCCCTTTGGAAATCCAAGTCAACCCCATGTATCCCTTGTAGGAGGCTGAAGGGACAGACTGTGTGGGAAGGTTTTTTCCAAGGCAGTGCTGTTATGAAAGAAATGCTCAAAATAGAAATTTTCCTCTCCATCCTCCCTCCCTCCTGCTCATAGTGAAGGCCACCTACAAAGTCTGTTTTGGCACCCAGCCTCCTCTTCTGGTCCTTGTGGAGAAGTCCCTGAAGGATGTCACAAGCTGCCACAGTTTTGGTTCCTTGGATCTGTAGTGGCTTGTGCAGAATGTTGTCATACATCTGAGACACATCCCGGCTGTAAAAAGGAGGCTAATTTGAAAGAGAGGAGAAGCAGCCAGGTAAAACATGAGCTACCCAAAGGAGTGACACATTGCAGGTCAAAATGGGTCCTGCAATGAGTAAATGAGGGAGACCTGCCACACCTCTCATCAAAAGGGCAGTGGTAGGGTTGAACCAGATCATTAATTCAGGATTTAGTTGTTTATCAAGTACCTTGTGAGCACCAGATCAACCTCACACCACAGCTTTTGCAAATAAAATTTCCACAATGTAAAGGAAACGGGCCCATTTCCAAACTTACCAGTCCAAAGAGCATTTCATAGAGGACAGCTCCTAGGCACCACCAGTCTACTGTCCTGTCATAGGGCTGCTTCTTTAGCACCTCAGGAGCCAGGTACTGAGAAGTCAGAAGAAAATATTGGAGTCAAATTATAAAGGAAGGGCTTTGCCCTTCTTAGTCCCAAACCAGGCTGCAGCTCAGCTTGAGCAAATGCATTAAGAATAACACAGATGCTTTTCCTAGTATTATCTAATAAATTCTCCACTTGCTTTGGAGCAATGGAGTTGAGAGACACCTACCAGAGCCCTCAAAGTGTCCTACCAGGCTACAGGAGGTTCTCTTCCTCAAGAGGACTTCTACAAGCATTTGCTGCCTGCCACAATTCAGCCAGAAATCCCGTCCCACTATGACATATCACACCTCTAAAAACTCCTGTGCAGTTTTCAGCCCCAGTAAGTCTGTCCAAAGAAGCAAACTACCAAGAGCCACCATCGAGGAGCAACAGGCAAGAATTTGAGCAGGCTGCAGAACAGTTTCCCACAGAATTACCTCTGTGTACTATCAGGCTGTATCTAGAATGGGAAAACACCAACACACACCAAAACTAGACAAAGCTCAAACACTCTGGCTTGCTTCATGCTGTGCTATTGCATAAGTGACACCTCACCAAAAAAGGAGGGGAATTCCTGCCCACTTCTGCTGAGCTTGAATGCTGAAAGATGTTGTATTTACAGACCATTTGTTAGGCTGCCTGGGGAAAGCAGTGGGACAGGGAAATTACCTAGGCTGAAGTGCTACCAAAATCCCCAGGCTCAGGAAGAAGATAGCAAAAAAGCCTCCAAGAAGCCAGACTGGAAATAGGTTTTCCCAAAACCCAGCTGGAGTGCATTGGAGGAAAGGCATTTCCTCCCCTCTGAGTGGTGTTCACATTCCAGAGGAGAGCCTGGTCCCCTCCTCTGTGCAGGGCATTCTGCAGCTCCTGCATGCACCAAGGACACACAGGAGAGCACAGCAAGGTCCTGTGTGTGCCAGTACCAGCAGGCTCCTTGTTCTGCACCTCTGGGGTCTCAGAGCAGGCAAACATCCTGCTCTCAGGGACAAGGTTGTCTCCACCTCCACAGCTATTTTCACAAGCTTGGCCATTTCCAAGTGCAGGAGCCCCTGCATCAAGGTCATTAATACTCCAAAATCACTGTGTTGTTACAGGTAAAGCTGTCTGCTGGATAGAGAAGGCCTTATCTGAACTCCAGCTTCAGGCTGACAACCTCAGAGAGCCTATAACTTTTTGAAGTGTCACATAAGCCCAAGACCCAGAGCACCATGTATCTGAGGGTTTCCAGCCCTCAGGTCAGAGCAAATCCCCAGCACATGCAGTACCTCAGGAGTGCCACAAAAGGTAGAAGTTGTCTCCTCTTGCTCCATTCCTTCTTTGCAGAGTCCAAAGTCTGTCAATACTATGTGTCCCTAAAGCAAAGACAAATTTAACTTGACCCACTCTTTCTGGAGACGAGACAGGATCTCCAAAGATTTTCCTAAGCATTAATTCTCATGTGGGTTATGTTCCCCATTGGTGATCTGCTTCCCCTCCCTCCCCTTATGTTCATTCTATAGTACAGGTACTGGAGCCTGTAGAAAAAAAGTCTAGATTTCTTAATTTTTTTCATTTGTCTGCAGCTAGACAGCCATGAAAGAGATCCAGTAGTCCTGTGATTTTCTGCTGCTTTATCCCAGAGCCAATTTACAAAACAGTCACTGCTGCAGCTCTGGTAGTGACTTTCCCTTCATCCCTCTGATTCCTGCCCACAGGTCAAGTCCCAGCTTCTGGGAATGAGCCAAGGGCCCCAAAACCCTGTAGTTCTCCAAAGGGCAAACCCACTTATCCCTCCAGGACCTGCACACAAGTGCAGTGGGGCAGACAGACAAAATCCATGCCATGGTGTCAGCTGTAGTCCAGCTTGCAGAGCCACAGCCCTCTGCTTGTGGTCCTTTTTTTTTTTTTAAAGCCATCAGAAAGACAGCCCAAGCTGTGAATATACCTGGCAATCCAGGAGGATGTTCTCAGGCTTTAAGTCCCTGCAAGACAAAGTGCTGTTTGAGCAGATTTGGCCAGATATTTAGAAAACTTGTATCTGAAACAGCATCAGCTAAGAACAGGGGCTTACAAGGCCTCCCAGTCCAGATCATCCGGATCTTCCCAAATTGCAGACTCCCACCAGTATACATACAGGCAAACATAAATAGGCTGCTTTCACACAGGATCAGGTGTCAGCCTGCATTTCCATGCATAAATTGTTGCTTGAGAGAGGATTTCTTACTTATTGAACCAGGTTTATTTTATGTCTTTAACTCTCAGACAGATCCTGGGAAGGGGGAAGAATGGTTCATTGCCCATCAGGTCCTCTCTTTCAGGGTAAAGTGCCAGCAGCAGCCTTGTCTGGGGTAGGACATTCCTCAGCTACTCCAGTCCTGCATTTCACTTCCCTGGTGAATCCCTTTCCCTCCCAGCTCTGCACCCCCTGTCTGGGCAGGCTTGCTGCCCCTGCCTCACCTGTAGATGATGTTTAGGGAATGCAGATATCCAATGGCACTGGCAACTTCTGCAGCGTAGAATCGGGCCCGGGGCTCACGGAAACAGCGCTCCCTTTGCAGGTGGAAGAAGAGCTACAGGAAGGTGAGAGAGTTGTTCATGCCTTTAAATAAATGAAGGCTAATTTGGAGCAAGGCTGAAAGCCAGCTATATAAGTGAAAAGTGATTTGTAGCAGGTAGCAGATGAACAGCATGAAATAAGCCCAAGCCAAGTGAATTTACACAATCCAAACTCCTTTCTAGAAACTGCTTCATTTCTCCTCCTCATCATTCACAAATATCAATTAATTCACAAATGCTCCCACCATCTGCTGACCTGATTAAGCTCCTATTTTACTACAACCCACAGGCACATTACAGCAGTAGTACAGCCATGAGAAGTGGTACATGCAGAAAGCTGAACATGCAAAGGTCCCCAACATGAACGTGATTTGGGCAAAATATCCTCCTTAACACTATCTCCCAGCCAGTTTCAGCTAGCACAGAAAGACAGCTGAGAAAGGTAAACTTCCACTGGACAGAAAAAGTCTAGAAAGTTGCAATGGCATCACCCCTAAGCACTAGACATGGATCCAGAGCTGGCCCACAAGGGGGTTTCTCTAAAGCTCACCTACACAAATATTTCCCATATTCTCCATAGCATTTTGAGATGACTCAATATTCCTTTTCTCAGAATTTTTACTTTGGGAGTCATCTGGCTCAGTTCATAGCCAGCAAGATCTTGACTCAATTTACAGGTCAATATCCTGCCAGGTATTCCTGGCTGCTTCTTGCCATCAGTCAGAACAACATTATCCCTCAACATCATTGTCTTCTGACAAGAAATAGCTTTAAATAAAGCAGCATATTTGTGAAGGACCAAAAAGGATTAAACCAAAGCCTGTAAGTGCACTCACCTCTCCTCCATTGACATAGTCAAGCACAAAGTAAAGCTTCTCTGAGGTCTGGAAGGAGTAGTGGAGTCCCACAAGGAAGGGGTGCTTGACATTTTTCAGGAGCACATTGCGTTCTGCCATGATGTGGTTTTGCTATCAAAAAGCAGATAAGGCATTAGGGTTTCAGGTAAGGATCCAGCCCAGCCTGCCCTAAGGGCTCACTGCTGCTTTCAAAACAGGTGGAAGCTGGGAGCCCACAAGGGTCATTTCCAGCCCCAAAAAGAGAACCTCTCCCTCCTAGCTGACCTAATTAATCTCTTCTTTTGTTCTCACGGCACAGGCAAATCCAGGTTTAACATGTGAACTCCCTACCTGAATGCCAGGTACCCCCATTGCACTACCCAGAGAGCCCATACACTGACCACAGTTTCCAGAATAGCCCAGGAGAGCACACATACCTCCTTTTTCTTGAGGATGGTTTTCTTATGCAGGACTTTCACCGCATAAAAAGTCCCATCACACTTGCGTTTGGCCAGGAGAACCTGCAACAGAAGGTCCTGCTCACAGCTGTCTGTCTCACCTTGGTGCTTCCACCTTAGCTCAACACTCTTGTGAGTGATTATTCACAGAAAAATACTTCAGAGGGACAGGTACAGGGTTTTAAAGACCAAGTTCCAGCCCTCTCAATTCCCAGCACTTCTTCATTGCCAGAAGAAAAACACTCAATATCTCCACATATATTTCCTAGACACCCAATAGAAAATCATTTTGGAGCATTTCAGGTCAGTCCCATTTAAAGTGGATCCTGGCTGTCTCCAAGCTTTCTCTGGAGATCATTTTCTGGAAAAGTTTGAAACTTACTTCAAACCAAGCTCTTAGCATCACCACCCTGAGCATAAAACACCTCACTCCTCAGTCCTTAGAGAGGTTGAATGAACTTAAAATTAGAATAGATTGCTTATAACAGTATCTCAGGATTTATTTAATCTCAGTCCCACTCAGGCCAAACACCTCAGGAGAGGGGCAAGCAAAGGACACAGCCAGAAGCTCCTTCACCAACACATTTTCATTCCAAGCTGCCTCCAAACAGTTACAGCCCACCTGCACAAGCCCACTTACTTTTCCAAAGCTTCCTTTGCCAATAACCTTCAGGAAGTCAAAGTCTGTTGGCTTGGCACTGTTGGGCAAGAATAAAACAAGTTAATGTTTCAGGGAGAGAAACATGCAACAGTAACACCACCAGCAAAGCAAAGTTCCTGCTTGGAAAAACGAGTGTTTGTGAAAGGGATTAAAGGGCGCTGGCGGGTGACCCTCGCTCCCAGGCAGCTCAGGATTCACACCGTGTGTGTTGGTGCACCCTGCAGAGCATGAGCAGCCCCTCAGCACCCCAAGGGCTGGAGGCAGCAGCAGGGACAGCACCTGGAAGGACAAGGAGATGCCTTTACAGGGGACACAGCTTGTCCCTGTTTCTAGAGAAGGATAGTCAGGAAGCCAGCAGTGATGAGGAAGACATTCCCTTACACCTCTCAGAAGAAAAGGGACAAGGGGCTACAGACATGGCATGGGGAGGATGATTATAACAAGTACCAGCTACAGCTTAGTCTTGGAAGCATCTTAGTCTTGGTGCATTGCTGACACACATGGTGTTAAAGGGCAAGAAATGTAATTGTCCAGACTCCTGCAGACACCACCCTGTGACACACAGGGACCATCTGCAGCCCCTCCCAGCTCTCTTCACACTCCACACCCTACCTGGCTTTGCTGGCAAACTTACTTGGGGTTAGCAGAAGGTCCGAGGTTGATGTTGTCAGTTGGTGTTGAAGGCTAGAGAAGATAACAAGAATTTTAGTTCTAAGGACTATGCTGTGGGTTGGGTTTTCTCTTTCTCAACACAGCATCCCTCACACAGAGCCACTGATAAAACACCCATCAGATACTTCAGCAAACATTTAAGGTCACTTTATATGGCCTTGTGCACACCCAGCACCACAGAGCTACAGCCTCCCTCTTTCCAAAGGCAAGGGGCTACATACACACATGCTCTTCATCCTCTTCCCATTCCCTAGGAATCTTACCCTCCCCAGACTCTGGGAACATCACGCCTTGTCCAAAAGGGCCTCTCTGTTTTTCTCCACCCAGCATCACTCACAGGACAGGGCAGCAGTAAGACTCCCAGCAGGGTAACACAGGCTCTCTCTCCTTGTTTTTCATCTAAAGGCACCAGCCCCCTTTGTCCCAAAGGTGAGGATTTGCTTGTTCAGAGCCATGCTCTCACCTGGCTGCTTTTGTCTGGGCTCCGGGAACGATCCATTAAAAACACAACTCGCTCAGCACTTGGAAAAGAAGAGGAAGGCAGTGTTGAATACAAAATCTGAGAGAGAAACAGCTTCACAACACTAACTTGGCAGGGAGAAGTGCAAACCCCAGTGTGCGCACCCCTTCCATCACAGGAGAGCTCAGCTGAGCTCCCCAGCACTGCTGTCCCCAAAGGATGGGATGCCCACACCCTGGGGGAGGAAGGGAGCAGCATGTGCTGACAGGAGATCAGGGAAACAAGTGAACAAGTATATGTAATATCTAATATTGGCCCCTGACTTGCAATAGCACAGGCTGCACAAGCACATGAGGAACAGCACAACCCCAGCAGTGACACAGCACCAGGCCAGGTGAAGTCACAGCTCTCCTGGCCATGGCCAGACCCCTCCCAAGGCAGATGAAGCCCCTTCCCCACTGCACAGGGATGCTGCAGCCCAATGAGTATCCTCACAAGGCAGCCAGGAGAGTCCAGCTAGGTTCAACCACCGTGGTCCATGGGGCTGGCAGCAGCCAGAGGCTGTTCCCTAGGCCAGGTCAGACTAGGGCAGCTTGGGGCTGTTGGCATTGCAGGGAAGAGGAGCTGCCATGGCAGGCTCAGTGAGCAGAGGCATTAAAGACCTCTTGCCTGCCCAGTGCAGCTTTTTCTGGGGCTAGAGAAACCAGACTTGAACATTTGTTGGTTCAGATCCATCCTGCCTCAGCATCACTGGGGGTGGGTGACCCTTGCCTCAGGGATTCCTCCCTTTGGTTTTAAGGGTTCCTCTACACTCTTTGCAAAAGCCAGAATTAAGAAGATAACACAAACAAAGCATCTCTGCTCCCTTCTCCCCTGCCCCAGAGAGCTTAGACTCCCCCTCAGCCCCACCACTCTCTCATACAGCACATCAAGGCTCTGAAGGCTCTCATCCCCACAGCCACCCTCTGTCCTCCCAAAAAGGGAGCCCAAAGACCCCACCAGCCTCCCCACATCTCACCTGTGGGTGCTGCCACTGTCTGCCCCCACACACCACCAGGCACAGACCCCCAGCCATCCCAAAGAAACCCCCCTGGGCAGCCAGGCTGAGCACAGCAGGAGCTGCAGGGCAGCAGCGGATACTGGCGGCTGTGTCAGGGACTGCCCACATCTGCCCGGTGCCAGCCAGCTCCATCCACCACCCAGCCAGCACAGGGCCTACCGGGCTGAGCTGTTAAAGGGCTCCCATCCCACTGGGAGGGTTTCATACTCACTACGAGCAGAGCCTGGAGCCAGAGGCCTTGATGGTTTGTTCTATCCTCTCCCGGCCGTGCTTGATGAGTTCTGTGAGGAAAGTTGGAGCACCGATTAGCTGGCAGCGTGATCACCAGTGCACAGAGGCACATTTGTTCTTCACTGACCTTGCTCTTCTCTCCACAGCCGCCCTCCTCCCCCTTCCACTCACATACCAAAATAACCAGGAAATTATAGGAACCAGGACATCTTCCCTCCCAGCCTCACCAGGAGCCCTCAATAGCTCACAGGACAGTGATGAGTGCCACAAAACAGACACCCTCTCTGGTGGCCAAGGGGACTCAGGCTAAAGCACCACTGTCAAACCTTCCCAAGGCACCCCTGTGCCTCCAGGGGGGACAAGGAGAGTGTTTACAAGGATGAGGTTGTACTGGGATACGTCACACACTTGGCACATCCACTGTCCCTTTCATTCAGGACTCTGTGAGTAATTAGGGACGTGAATGAAACCTTTCAGGCCCTGCAGGAGGTAAGCCAGCACACACACATCACAGGAGTGACTTGCCCAAGGACACACAGCCAGTGCCAGAAGCTGGGATTCCCACCATGGAGCATTCCTGCTGCTCAGCTGTGCAGGCAGTTGCCACCACTCATCATCATCATCACCTCTCCCTTCACAGAGAGGAAGCCCTGGGCCTGCTCCCTGCTGTACAGGATAAGCCAGACGGAAGCCCAAGGAGTGCAGTCTGTACAGAGGAGTTCCTTGTTTTGCTTAGGAGTAGACACCAAAATAATTTCAAGAGTCAGCTTCACTCCTCAGTTCTGCCACCAAAGGGAAAGCAAGAATCAAAACATTCACAGAAACATGTGTTTCCCTCTCCAGCAAAACAGAAGGGGCGTTACAGACACAAGCAAGGTCTTCTCCAGACCAAGGAATGGACAACAACTGCCAGAGCCCGTCTCCCTGGGCAAGGATTTTGTAGGACAATGAATTTTGAGGCAAACAAGCCCATAACAGAGTCCTTCCTGCATGGTTCTCTGGATCTGCCAGGCAGAGGGTCCTGAGAGCCCCTGAACTGGCCTCACCAGCAGATCTGGGATTTGGGGGAAGCTCTGATGAACAGCAAAAAAAATAAGCTGTTTAGAGTTTCTGAATGGATAAGAAAGGCAGAGCAATTTAAAGCAAAGCCCACAACCCATGCAGGGGGAGAACTTACAACATCAGGCTGGTCTGGGCCCCTGACCTTGTCCATACTTTACCCTGCAGCAAGTCCAAGATCCTGTCCCAGCTGGCACCCACCAGCCCGGACAGCACACAGGCAGCACCCAGACAGATCAAGCCCCATCTCCTCCCACTGGGCATAGTCCTTTCCCTGACAGCCTGGCTCTCCCTGGCTCACTGAGGTCTGCTGAAGGTCATCCCACACCTGCCTCAGGGCTGCTGGACAGGCTGGGCAGATACCATGGCCACAGCAGAAGGACATTCCTGCTGCTGTCTCTGAGCAGACAGCGCTCACTGAAGGACCCAGGCCTGGGAGGAGGTTGGCACAGGACACACAGGTGTGTGTGGACAAGCCCCGAGCTGCATAAGGCAGCAGTAGGGAGAGGAGTGAAGGTTCCCACCCCTGCTCAGGAGCCTCTTGCCAGAGGACCTCAGCCTAACACCTCAGTCCTGCTCACTGCCTGCAGCTCCATCAGCTGATACAGCCCATTTCCTCCAAATCTGAAACCCCACAAGCTTGGGTTTGGGCTCAGTTTGCCAGCCCCTGTTCTGATCCCTGACTTGGGGGAAATAATGACTCAGGCACAGATGGAAATACCACAGCTTGGGCATCTTGGAGAGCACACAAGCAAGCCATGGAAACACATCCATGTGCCTTGGAGGTATTTACCAGCAGCACGGGATACAGGGCAAGTTCCCAACAAGCTCCAAGGGGCTTGAATAAGCCTGTTTTAGCAACCTGCTGCTAGGCAGGAGCCCCTTCCAGCCTGGCAGCCCATTCTTGCCTCCCTCCACCAGCCCTGTTCTTCCCCACTGCCTCTTTGCTGGAAGTGAAGCCACTCAACAAGTCCCTGTTGACCAAGGGCAGCCTTTTCCAGCACAGCTTTTACATTAAAGGGACTTGCTCTGAGGTTAAAGTCTCTGGCACTGAAGTACCATACCCATTTTTATGAAGTGTAAAGCCCCATCCCACATCACTTTCTGTTCAGGTTCAGAGCCACCTTCCCCAGCCCAACTCTTCCTTCCAAACCAGGTTGTTCTGTGGTTTAAATCTCACAAGCAGTCAAGAAGGCTTTTCCTTATCACTAACAAACCCTACTCCCCCTAAAGCACCAAGATTTCCTGAGCACACACACTGAACAACAGAACCAGAACTAGGTCACGAAGATACGCTGGAATCCTTGGTTATCCATGCCCGGCTGCATCTCTCCTTGCGCCTGATGGTGCAGCACGGATGCTCCAGGCACGGCCACGGCCACAGAGAGCATCAGCAAGCAAGTCTAGGAGTTCCCCAATATAAGGTGACTATTACACATCAGGAACACAAACCCCTGCACCCCACTACCCCCTCCTCAAAGACCATCTCACCCCAACTCCCGGCCACAGGCACCCCCAGGCAGGAAGTACCCGCTCACACAGCAGAAAGCTGCTACTTACAAGTTGGAGCAGTTCCTGCAGCTAAATCTCCCCCCACCACACATCCCTCAGTAACATACGTTTGCTTCCCAGCACAGCACGAGCAGCTCCCCGTTCCTCTCACAGTTCTGGCAGTGGTGACCCACATTCCCATGCTAGCCCAGCGTTATTTGCTACAAACACATTACTAATGCAACGCATACCTTGCACGGAGACACAACCTCATAGACTCGTCATCCGCGGGCTGCTCCCACCCTCCTCCCTGATGTCACCGCTCTCGGCAGCCCTCCCTGCCTAACCTACATTGCAAACCCCTCTGAGCCATCCCTCATCCCCTCCTGCTCCGGGAAGGGCTGCCTGCCAGCGTGGACAGGCCTGGCAGGGCTGGCACTGGGACAGCAGGCGATGCTCTGGAGGAAGAGTTTGGAGGGGCACCTTGGGCAGCCCACAGCTCTCACCCAGCACAGGGGCTGCTCACAGCCTAAGGGGGAGATGCCCCAGTTTCAGCTCAGAGAGGAGCAGGGAGGGAGGTGGGAAGGAGGATTCCTCCAAACACGTGCTTTTACTGGAGAGAGAAAAAAAGGCTCAAGTTTTCCCCTGCTACAGATCTAAGAGATAGCTGCAAGCTAGTACTGAACTCCACTTTCGTTCTCATTGAGACACTACAGCAAGTCCAGGAAGAGGTCAGGAAAGACTTTAAAGCCCTTCTGCATTTCAGGAAGCTTTTTTATCCACCCTCTGGAGAGCTCCTGGCTTGTCCAATTTTCTCCTGCAGACCCTGTTCTCTACACCCTAGGGACACTACAAAACAGAGCAGGAACCCAGCCAAGCAGCCCTGGCTCAGGGCAAGCTGGAGACAACCAGTCCTGAAAATTTTAGAGAAAAAGCTACATGCAGAACTTAAAGGAAACAGCAGGTGGCTAAAGCTTGAAGCACTTTGCAAAAAAATAATTCCATGAAAACAAGTCATTAAACATACCTGGGAGCACATCTCCCAGAGGCTGAGTCCTGAAGCACGGGAAGCAGTCCACAACTGCCAAGCACAGAGACCTCTCATTCCCCAGCCTTCCACCAGCCCACCATGCCAGGCCAGGGGCCCAATGCTCCTTCCTAAAACCCAGAGGGGAAGAGCTTTGTTCCCTACAGCACCTCATTTAGCCCCAAAGCACACCACCCTCAGCTCCTCAGAACAAGCCTACCACCTCTGGCCTCTCACTACAGCACTTTAAAGAGAGCAGGAAAAGCTGACCAGCTGCAAAAGATGAAGAAACATCTGCTAGCTGTATTTTAGAATTTAGGTGGGAGGGGAAGCTTTGGGTGGGAAGGAAGAGGTGCAGGTGGTGGGTAGGAACAAATCACAGCCTGGCAGGCAACTCAGGTGTTCTGAATTTTTTACAAGTCAGCTGGAAATTTGTCCTCTGTCCAGAGGTTTGGAGGGAGGTCAAAACTGGGACCCTGGAGGGCTGCAGCCAGGGCAGCCAGGCTGGTGCTTTGCAGCACATGGAGACCATGGTGATTTGAGAGACCAGAGACTGAGCTCTGAGCAAAAGGAGACCCGGGAGAAGGGCTGATATCTTCTCTCTCTTCATTAAAAATAAAGCAGTCACTTTTTGCTTCCATTGCAGTTTCCTATATAATCTCCCTGCCTGAAGCTGCAGCACCGTGAAAGAAGCTTCTAGAGCAATTTCAGTGGTGGGTACAAGGAGGTAAAAGCAGAGCTGTGGGAAGCAGAAGGGCTGGCCACCCTCATGAGGGATGATGGGTCCTCAGCCTGGACTAGAGCTACCAGAGGGACATCATCAGGAACATCTCCTTGGTGTCATGTGTAACAAGGGAGGGGAGCTGCATTTTGTTTGTAATATTACCTACTTTCAGGTCAAAACCTGGTTTTTTGCTCAGCCAATATTCTCAAGCTATCAGCATTGACATCTTTTAGAAATAGCTCTTGTTTTTCTTTTCTCCAGCTTTGCCTCCACTTGCATTGAAATGGTCAAATTTCAGAAAAAATTCATCAGTTAACTTACATTTTCTAGTCAGTTCCTTCTGCTTTTGTTTCTTTAATGAAAATCTCGGTGTTGTTAACAAAATATACTTGATTTTAATTTCCACGGAAAAAGGTATTTTTAATTAAAAACCTACTTTCCATCAAAAGAGAAAGCAGGAGGATCCTGTAAGGAAAATTGTAACAGCTAAAGTGCATAAAACAGTTAATCTGACAGCAGGTAGCGATGGACAAAGTGATGTTGGGTCAGTTTTGTCCATCCTACCCCCTCTGTGAGGATCACTGACCCTCCAGGGCTGGGTGTGCAAGGCAAAGCTGCCACATCCCCTCCCAGCCGAGTCCCCTGTGTGTGTCCCACGGGAACCAGGCTCCGCAGCCCAACACTGGCAGGGAATTCTTCTCCATGGCCTCAGCATCCCCAGGGCTCAGTGCCACCCAGCAGCATTACCCTTTGTCTTGCCCAGGGCAGTGGAGGAGAGCTCCATCCAGGCCACGAACATAAGCCAGCTAAAATAATCTCTCCTTGCAGCTGGGGCAGGAACTCAGCGGCTGGCTCCGGCTGTCCTCGGGAAGCAGCACACACAGATGTTCCTCCGTCTGCAAAGGTGAAGGGCACAGGAGTAAGAGCAGAAACGAGTCCTTGGGTGCAGCACTGGCTGCCAGGCACGGCTCTGGGACATGGGGCCAGCTCCTGAACCTTGTCTGGGCAGCACCCACCCAGCATCCAGTCTGGTGGAGGTTATTGGGGGTTCTGCCATCACCCCAGTGACAAAGCACTTTGGGACTGCTGGACAGAAGGAATGGAAGAGAGCTGAGAGGTTTAGCTCCTGTAGCACAGAAGAAATTTACCCAAAACCTCTTAAATTCATGTAATTCTGCTGTCAGGAAAGAATCTGCAGTTTAGATGCTTTTGAGGAGCGGAAACCAAATTTACCCTGGCTGTACCCAGGGTGACATCCCTGACACCAATGGCTCCCTGGCACAGGAGAAAACATCCCCTGGAAGCACAGGGACACATGGCCCACCAGTAAATCCCCAGCTTAGGGCAGGTCCTCACTGGAAATTCAACATCAGACTCCACCAGACACCTGGGGCAGCTGCAAAGGGCTTTGCCTGTGGAGCCCTGTGGCCCTCCCTGGAGAAGTGACCGGGGTGAGAAGCTGATGATGTGAGTGGGACAGGTAGGTGTGAGCAGGGTTAGCCTCCTGCCCTCCCCACGTGTAAGAGGTGAGGCTGTGCCCTTGCCCTGTGCTGTGTGCCCACAGTCTCCCCCTGCAGCAGCTCTTGTTGCTCCCCCATCACTGCCCGTGCCCATGGCAGGACACGTTAGTGCCACGCTGAAGGGACTTCTGAGTGTCACACACATCACACACGCACGTGTCCCTGCAGGTGCCACCAGGTAACCGTGCCCCCTTACACCAGCACTGGCCTTGGCCCATTCCCCTGCCCAGAACTCACACACTCCTAAACAAAATTAAACAATTCTGGTGAAGCTGGAGAGCTGCTGATGTCAGCGCTGGGTTTTGCCAGCATTGCTGCTCTTCTGTGTTCTCCAGAGAGCACATCTGTGCCAGGAAAACCTCTGGCTGGACCTGAGTTCAAAGGTGAGGAGCAGCTCTCGGGCAATTTAACCCCTTCTGTGCACACCTCCTGCCTGGACCTGGTCAGACCATGGGGGGAACAAGCTCTGGCCACAGAGGGGTTTTTTCAGCTGCACTGGCACAGCTCAGAGCCTCCAGACATTGCCTATACTTGGAAACATCTTTTTCCTCATGGGAGGGAAGCTGCCTTTCTCTTCCCCAAGCCCTGTAAGGGGTCAAGGGCTGTGTGGTCCTTCTGTGGCTGAATTGGATCCCTCCAGGAAGGACCATCCCAGCAAAGCCACATTTGCAGCTTCACCAGGACAGGACACACCCAGTGGGGACAACAGATCCAGCCCATTTTCTCTGCTCACAGAGAAATAACCTCCCTCTCTCTCTGACAACATTTTATATTCTATTTTACAGGGAAAGATAATCCCAATCTCCCTGTCTAGCAATATCCATAACCATAATCATAAAAGTATCACTAAAGTGTAACCACACAGTCCTGAGCAACTGGAATTGCAGGGAAGGTCCTGATAAGGCTAAAACAAATACTTCTCTAGAAAGCACAAGGCAATTCCAATCCATGGATCTGCAGTGAAAGGTGACCTAAAATATTTGGTTACTCAGTTATCTCTGCTGGGTAGGAGCTAAGATAGGATGGGATAGGATAGGATAGGATATAGGATATAGGATAGGAGATAGGATAGGACAGGACAGGACAGGACAGGATAGTATGTTCTTTAAAATCTCAAAGGCTATTTGTTCCTTTTAGGAGGATTCGTGAAAGATTAAATAGATTATTGATGATCATTGCAGCTCTTTAGAAGATTTTTTTTTCCCCTCTACATTTTTCTTTCAGCTTCAAAAAACCAGGGCTCTGCCTGAAGCCTTGCCTTTGATTTTGCCAAGGAATCACACATAAGTGCTGGGATATTTCCCCATGTTTTGGAAAAAGGAGACAAGAGGAGACCACTGGGGATCAGGTTTTTATTCCAAAGGACAGCTAAGGAGGGTTTGAGCAACTCTTGCCACTTTTTGTGCCTTTGTTTCTGTAAATGTGAATGTGGCAGAATATTACTGATCTCTTGTAGAGCCTTTACATCTTCTGTGGAGCAAATTCCTGAGGTTATTATTGTCATTAAATTAAGTGGCTGGGGCTTTGTTTTTGCTCCCAAGTGCTTTTCAAGTGTAGGCACAATCTTAGTGAATAAATACCACACCGTTGGAAGCAGCCTGACTGTAAGTGGCCCCTCCTGGCCAGCCTTGTCCTTGTGGAAGGCTCAATTGTCCTGCTTGCTGTCCCCTCTTCTCTTTCCCAGCAGCACTTCAGGACACTCTACAGCCTGGGCTTGAGGGCCTTTAAGAAAAAACAAAAAACAACCACAAACCCAAACAACACAAAGCCCCAAACCTGTTTTGGGGGTGAATACCTCTTTTCCCCTGCAGCACAGGTCATTGTGACACAGGGCCACCACCCCTAGCTCAAGCCCCGGTGTGCCCAGCCTGGTGGGACAAGGGCAGAGAGGCATTTTCCTGGCTGGATTGAGCAGGGTTTAGCAGCTCAGAAGTGGCTCTGAGAGCTGCACTGCCCAAACCCAGACCCCTCGCTGATGGCACAGCACTGGCTCCGTCAGGAGGAGCTGGGGGTGCAGTGTGCATGGGAATGCCTCCCCTCTGCCTGCTCCATCCCTGAGAGCTGCCAGCTCCAGCTCTGCTGCATGGGATCCATGTTCTCAACCCTTTGTATCCACGGGAATCAGATGGTGCTGGCACAGCCAGAGGTTGTTTCCAGCAGAGTGGAGACAGTGCAGCCACACTGGATGCAGTGAGCAGCCCAGTCCAAGCTGGCTCAAGGCATTGCCAGGACCTGTGAGCCCCTGTGCAAGAGCAGCAGAGCTGTCCTGAAACCTGCCAAGCCCAGCTCTGTCCCCTGCTCTGGAACTGAGCAGGAACAGCCCTCTCTGTCCTGCCAGAGAGGGGTTTGGGAATGTTCTGTCTGGTTTCTGAGCTTCACCAGGCCTGGCCTCAGAGACTCTCACAGCCCAGGAGACCACAGCCAACACAACCTGAAATTTCTGGTGTAAACATCACCCTTCTGCTGCTGGCTGCAAATCCCAGTGGAGCCCCAGGCTCCTTTCCACGTGTGGGTGGCCCAGGAACATGGGGACACACATGGGGACACAGCTGGTCTCTGCTGATCTGCCAGATTCTGAAATTACCCAGATCAGGAGCACTCACGTGTGCTCCTCACAGGAGCTCACCCGGGTGAGCTGATGAGGGGCTGCAAGGACAAGCAGAGTGATGGAAGTTCCTTTGATGAAAGTTTCCTGGGAGAGGCAGAGCTAATGCCAGAAATTTTCCCAACTAGATTGCAGGGGCAGCAAGGAGGCTGCTGGTCTCCTCTCTGGACTTCTCCAGAGCTGGGAAACAACCCCACTGCTGGAACTCAGCCCCCCTCCACTTCAGCTGCTGGCCCTGGGGAGCAGCTCTTCCACAGGCCAGCCAGGCTCCTGGCAGAAAAGTCCTTCACAAAACCCTCTGCTGCTCCCAAGGAGCTTCAGAAACTCAATAAAAGAGGGGAAAGTCGCAATCATCCCAGAGAAAGCAAATGGCCATTACCTGAGACAGGGCTCCTGGGACCCGGCAGCAGGGCTGGAGGCACTGCCACACTCTCGCTGTGGGAAGCAGCTCGTACCGCTCTCCCTCCTGTTGTTTTTATTTTGGCAATGCAGTCTGAAGGTCGAAGAAAAAGTCCGAAGGAGTGGCTTGTGGCAGGCAGTAAATTATTACCGTGGAGCGCTCTCCGAGGGGACCAAGGCACAGGGAGCTGGGGTGGGAGAGGAAAATCCCTCCTTGGGGGATTAGAGGGCAGCTGGCTGGCAGGGAAGTGCAAAGGGTCAGAACAAAGTGCTCTGTTTGCCGGAGGCTGTGCCGGGTCACATGCCGGGTCCCAGCAGAGGTAATGAGGCATGGGTCACCTCCCAAACTCCAGCAAGACCTCCTGACTGTGGACATGACCTTCTGCCAATCCCCCAGCAACCCACAGACATTGCCAGACAGGAAGGAGCTGGGTGAGAGGGAGCCTTGCCCTCTGGTAGCACTGAGGGACAAGAAATCCAGGGACTTTTACATGTTTGATCTGGGCAGGTGTGACAGTCCTACAAGCTCCCCTCTGCCTCCTCTGTGCCCCCTGCTCTGTGGATCCTGGGCCACTCATACAGGGGAAGAACCACCTGAGAATCCAAGGAAGATCCAGATGGGCACATCAGAACTGAACCCAGAGGAGCACTCTCAGAGCCAAAATCTACTTCCCTCCATGCCCACCCCAATTTGCTCCATTCCTATCCCTTCCCCTCTGCTGGAGCCCAGCACCAGTGGTCACACATCCCTGTGTGGGGGCCCAAACAGGAGTCTGATGGATGAGTGTGTTGGTGGAGTCACAGGTGGAACCTCCAGCTCCTCACCTGAAACACAAACTCCAAAGATGTACAAAATTAGTTGGTGGAGAACATTGCTGCCACTGTCAAAACAAGCATTTTCTGAAATAGCCTGGAATATGTGATGTGGAATATCCAAACTTCACGAGGACAAGATACCCAGCTGCCACCACAGAAAAGGTCTCTGGCTCCATGTGTGAGGAGGAGGCAGAGCCATACCTGCCCTCTGCACACAGGGAGGAGTGGGCTCAGCCCTCATCCAGCTCCCAGCCATGGTCCTGCTGGGTGGCAAAACTGTGTGGATGCAGAGATTTGGTATTACCCTCATGTCTCAGGAAACGACCCCAGATAGAGGTCCCTATTGTGTTTGAGGAACTGTAAAGACACAGAGAGAAATAAATCCGTTCCCTGGTAGTGCAGAGAGGGCCTTTGTTTGTCTGGTTTCCAGAGTGAGAAGGTTTAGAGGATTGTTGCAGCACATGACCAGAAGCTACGAAGCACAGACAAAAGCCATTTGGAACACAGATCAGACTTTGCCATTCCCTGGCTTTTCAGAAGATTTCTGTTTTGTTCAAGTTAAACCTGCTGCTATTTTGGGGGACTATTTTCTTCCCTCCAGAGCATCCCTCGCTGTCAGGGCTGCACATTTCCCACAGCACGAAGGCTTCCACCGGCACCAGCACGGCATCAAAATGTCTGCAGTGAAGGGCTGCGGGGGCTGCCCGTGTTCCAAGCCCAAGGCACAAGTGTTGCACCAACAGCCACGGACAAGTTTAGAGGACAAAACCTCTGCCTGTGGCTGGGCTGGCAGAGCCGGCTCGTTTCGCAAGCCGCTCTCAGGTCAGCCGGCAGGAGCACGGAGGGAAGGTCTGAGCGGAGCTGACAGCGAGACAAAGCCCTTTGGGGCTGGCTGGGAAATCGCTGGCCCCGGCAGAGCTGAGAAGTGCGGCGGGGCAGAAGCTGCGGTGCCCGGCCGTGCCCGGGAGCCGCGGGGCACCAGCGCCTCCGGGAGCTCCTCCAGCCGGGGCCATCTCCGCTTCGGGAGCTCAGGGATTTGAGGGCACTCTCTGGTCAAGCCTCCCTGTTCTTCACCCTGGGGGACAGAAGAGAGGATCCCTGACCCCACAAAAAGAGCACAAATCCTCTTACACCCCCAAGTACAGCAGGGGCCACTTCTGCTTGCAAGGGAAAGGCGGGGCCGGGGGGGAGGGAAGTACTGAATTAAGTTTAAAACCCCTGCAAAATTAAAGCTTTATAAAACGATTTCTGACATCCTGCACCCTGAACCAGAGAACTTTTGGCCCCAGTAAAGCACGAAGACAAATCTGTGAGCATTCTGTGTCCAGACACAAGCAGCGGGAGAGGGGAGCCAGCTGCCATGCTGCTGCAGGACGGCACAGGA
>NC_031788.1:3985495-3985915 GCF_001522545.3 Parus major
ATGGCATGGCATGGCACGAGTGCCTTTGCTTCCCTGGAGGGGAACACAGAGACAGAAACTCCCTGAAAGCCCCGTGTGCAAAGCCGATGCAAACCAGAGATGTGCAGTGTATTAACCAGCCCGGCAACCTCAGCTCTCCCCTTATTCCCAGGATCCGAGGGGTTATCTCAGCCCTGCTCAGGGCAGGCACACGGGCTGGATCTCCCCGCACGCTGGCCCCTTATCATGGCCCTGGGGAGAAAGCAGAGCTGGAACAGAGAGCTCAGGGCAGAAATGAGAGCACCGAGCACCCCTGAAGAGAAGCCCCCATCTGGGCCGGCTCTCCTCATCGCCGGCGGGTGGATGCGGTGGCTCGGGCCGGGCACATCCCATCTCCCGGCTCAGGATGGATGTGATGGCTCCGGGCCGGGCACATCCCAT
>NC_031788.1:3986065-4004262 GCF_001522545.3 Parus major
GCTCGCCGTCGGGCGAGGGCGCTGCGCCGCCGTGGCGGCTCCGGGCCGGCTGCGGGCGGGGAGAGCACGGGCCGGGGGCTGGATGGAGCTGTCGGTGCCTGCGGCAGGGCGGCAATCACGGGTCACCTGCATCGGGGTGGGAGCAGGGGTGATGAGGGTGAGAGCGGTGAGGATGGAGGTAGGGGTGACGATGAAGAAGATGGGGATGAGCTTGAGAATAGGGTAGGACGCTGCTGGATATCCCTAGGAAGGGCGCCGGCATGCAGGGAAATGTGGCTAATCCGGGGCCAGGCGCCCCACCACGATGCTCCCCACGCTCAGCCACCCCCGGCGCCACACCAGCCTGTCCCCGCACCGCACACACCCCACAGCTCCCTGTTCTTTTCTTTCCGAGGTTGCCCAGAAAATCGCCCGAAATACGTTTTTCGGGGACATCCGAAGGAAGGGACGTCCCCCGCTCCCGCCCGCAGCCCCTTTCCCAGCTTGTGCCAACACCCCCTCCCGCCCCCGGTACCGCATTGCGGAGCTGCCCGCTCCCACCGGCCCGGGCGGGGGACAGGGGGGACATCCCAGCCCCACCGGGCTTTTGGGGGCAATAATAGGAGCCCCACGGGGACCTCAGCTGTGCTGTGCTGCGGGAGAGCTGCCTGTGGGTCCCCCCATCCTCATCCTCGCTGTGCAGCGGCAGCGGATGGACAATTAGGTGTAGTGGTTTTTTAAATCGAGGTATTTTCGGTCACACGATTGGAGTGTGGGACTGACCTCCCCCCCGGTGGCGGCTTTGCTCGCAGGGGGGATCAGCCCGACGCTCCACACCCGTGGGCAGGGTTTGGTGAGTTTAGATCAAGCCAGGGATACACTCAGCCCTTTATTTCGTTGATTTCTCCCCCTTTGTTTGTTTGTGAGGGGATTTTTTTTCCCCCTCTTTCACAAGAACAAAAAACACGGGGTTCATCAGCAAACTCCCGTTCCTGGAGTCTGAGCACTACGGGGGAGAGCAAAACTGTGAGGAAGGGGTGAAAGCAGCCCCGCCACCCCCAGCTGTAAGACGACTGCTTCCCAAAAAATGTGTCCTACCTCTCTCAAACAGCTGGATGCCACCTTCTCTGGAAAGCCAGCGCTGCCTCCCCTTAGCCCGAGGATGTGTTGTAGCCCCGACACGGAGAGGATGAACCTCCCTCTGCCCCTGCCCTGCTCCTCCAAGCCCCCCACGAACCAGGCCAGCCTCATCATCTATGTTTTCTCTTTATTGTTCGATATATTTATGTACCACATTATATGTTAAAGATAGATTTTTTTTTCTGATATACATTTTTCATCTTATTTACCACAATGACACCACACGTACATTGGAAACAGCTCCACGGATCTGGTAGATTGCACAGAATGAATTGTGTCGTAGTTTTGTTCCTGTAATCCCGAACGACATCAAATCCAACCATATATTATAATACTTTTTTTTTTTTTTTTTTTTTTAGCTTTTCATAATTTAGAAATAACAATTGTTAAAACGAAATGAAACATAAGTCACCGAGAAGTGGACTCCAGGGCTGTGATTTCGACCAGAGGCAACACATTTGTATTCGATGGGAAGCGCCATTCCTCGGCGTGGATTCGGATGGAAGAATCAGGCAGTCCTGACATCTATGTGACCACGGCGTAAACATTGCAGCTAAGCGGCATCACCGGTCGTCAGACGCTGCTTGGGCTTGTTGGGCTGGTTGTACAATCTGGGTCTCATCTACATCCATCTCTCAAAGGGTTAAAACAAAGCTCCCTGCTCCCAGCGGGTTTCCTTCCTGTCTGTGAGCACAGCGACCCAATCCCATGGGATCGGTACCTGTGTTTCAGCTCCTGAAACACGGAATTGCATATCTGTGAGGAGTGTTGAAAACTGTGACTGTTTCCCAACAGGCCGTTTGTGGGGGGCCAAGCTTCAGGCAACGAGTGAGGAGATAGGGGTGGGGCACCAGATAATTTCCTTCAAAAAAATCTAAATAACAAAAAAATAGATTTAAATCTGAGCTTATTTAAAAAGACACCAGGGCGAGCACTTTTATCTCTTCTTACTTTCCTTAGTTTGCAGATTCTATGACATAGAATTTGTTGGATGCACGTAACGAAAATAATGACTCTTTCCTTTAAAGGGATGCAGAATTATTTGGCTATGCGGATGTTCGATGCAATTCTTTTCCTGCACCCAACTCTGGCCCCTCCTTAGTCTTCAGCATTGGTTCTGAAAGCCTCTATGAGGCCTTCTAAAGAGTGGATGAACCCAGAGATGCTGCAGATACCACCTATAACGAAAATGGCAACATCAAAGAAGACATGGTGCCACAAGAGCTTCCTCCACAAGAGTTTGAGATGGAAGAGACTGGGGAGCAGGAAACAGAGCCCTGCGCCTGTGAGGCTCCCAGTAAGACCCATCAAGAGGGCAAAATGGGGGACGTAAATTGCCATGAGCAGGGTGAAAACTACCAGGGCACATCTGAGGGTGAGTCCCCAGGATTTGAGCCGCCCGTCACCCCCATAGCAGTTGGGAAAGAAAGCCCTGTTTCCATCTTGGAAAAGGGACCTCTCCAGGACTTCTACAGCTGCAAAGAACGGCAAGGGGTACGAGAGCAAGGCTTTGGCCACCAAGAAAATGTTGACTACTGCCCTAATGGTGGATGGCAAGTTGTCTGTAATGACCTCCTTGGTCTCATCAGCCCAGGTCAGGTAGGCGACCAAGGCAAAGAGTCCCTTAAGGATGCAAGCTGCTATGTGAGTCCAGTTCATCATGCAATGAAACTCCTTGGGGTTCTGCATGTTCCCCTCCAAGGAAGGCAGAAAGATCTGGGAGGTGTAGCTGAAAACAATGATGCCAATGGAGATGGGGAACTTCTTGACATCAATGTAAAACTTGACTTTGTCCCAGGCCCAGTCGCGCGCCCTGGAGAGGCAGTAGGCGATCACCAGGATGTTGATGACAAAGTGGGCTAATGTGCAGAGCAAGCTGAACTTGGAGACTGCCTTGAGGTTCTTCAAGAACGCACAAGGCAGGAGCACTGCCGTGGCAATGATGGACCACGACTTCTGGGAGACAGGCAGGTTGGGGAAGCTGTTGTACATCAGGTTCCCACTGACCACCACATAGAGGATGCAGGTCATGACCAGTTCAATGATCTGAGCCACGTTCACAATTCTGCCCCCGAGGGTGGGGAAGCGGGGCGCGCAGCACGCGTTCGCGATGTCCACGTAGGAGTCTCTCACCCTGACTATCTCCCCATCCTCATTCTCTTCGTAAAGACAGGCAATAAGGATTTTCCCAGTGTAGCAGCAAACCACTGCAGCGAAAATTATTAAAAAGAGTCCTAGGTATCCACCGTGAAGGATGGCATAGGGCAGGCCCAGAACAAACATCCCCTAGAAAGAGACAAAATGGAAACCGTGTTGCTGGATCTCCGAGGGGCCCAGGCCCGCGGCCGAGCGCGCGCAGCCGCAGCACGGCGGTCACGCGCGTGCTCTCTGTGTGCCCACGCACATCACACCCGCGCGGGCGGTCACGCAGTCACGCCACGCAGCCGCGGCCACGCGCGGTGACGCACCCCCCTGTCCCTGTGACGTGCCACCCCCACGGTCACGCCCGTGTCAGCGCGCCCCCGAGCACCCACAACAGGCCAGAGAGGTTTGGGTGCCCGGGCTTTGCTCTCTACCCTCGCTGTCCCCAGCCCCTGTCAGCATGCCAAGACCTCCCCAGCTGGGGACATCTGGAGGGGCCCAGCCCAGTGCAGCCCCACCAGCAGCCCAGTCACCCCAGGCCCCTGTCCCTCCCTGCCTGTGACCCCTGCTGGGGCAGCCTGATGGGGTCAGAAGCTGCAGCGTGACAGGGCTGGGGCCTGGGCCCCTCCCTGGCACTGTGCCCTGTTCGTTGGTGAGGAGGGGCAAGGCAGAAAGCTGTGCTGGGGGGTTTTAGCTTCCTTTCTTTTTTTAAAATCCGTTTTCCCTTTTCTTTCCATTCCCCTGCCCTATTATTCTCCTCTATCTTTCACATATTTTTCTTTTTTCCCCCCTTTTATTCCCTTTTCCCTCTTTTTCCCGAAGCCAGTTTGCCACCAGCCCAGGGCTGCTGGCCGAGACGCAGAGCAGGGAACAGGACCGGGATCAGGGAGCGCTGCCCGGTGCCCCGCGGCGACGGCCGTACCTGGATGGCGTTGGTGACGTTCCATCCCGCCTCCCATGCCGTGATCTTGGGCTTGCCCTGCCCGGAGAGCTCGGAGCAGGCCTCCTTGGAGGCGCTGGGCGGCAGGGGCCCTGTGCCGTCCCGCTGGTAGTGGATGTCCCCCTCCAGGGGCGGCTCGCCGCCCTCCTCGCTGCCCTCGGACTTGAGGATGTCCATCTGCAGCCCTTGCCGATGCTCCATGTCCAGGTCGTCGCAGTGGGCGAAGCCCACCGCCTCCTCATCGGTGGCCGCCTGGAAGCCCATCCTGGCGAACATGCCGCTCATCTTCGCCTGGGATTTGTGCGACACCGAGGTGGCCACGTTGGAGAGCTTGCTGCGGAGAAGGGTGGCCATGGCGGCGGCTCTGGTGACTCCGCGGCTCGCGGACCCTCGGGGATGCAGAGACCCGACGGGGCGGGCGGGCGGCCGGCCGGTGGACGGGACTTGTTATCCCGGCGAGGGGCGGCTGCGGGGAGCTGCTCCGAGCCGCTACCTCCTCGTCCCGGCGCAGTGCGGGCGGCTCCCGGTCGGGATGCCCAGGGGCATGACACCGCTGCGGGGGGAGCGGGCCCGCACGCCCCGCCGCCCGCTCCGGCCGCTCCGCCGAGCCCCGCGGCGGGATCGGGGGGCGAGTCGGGCGGGATGGGGGCTGTCAGCAGCCGGCGGATGTCACCAGACGGGCAGAGCAAGCCCCTGGCAGAGCGCGCCGCGTCTCCATCGCAGTGCGCCCACCTCGCGGAGAGAAGAGGAGAGGGGAGAGAATTGCTGCATTTCTGGGGGAGGTACCAGCCTCCCCGGCCAAGCCCAGCCCCCCGCACTCCCCCCCCCCCCCCCGCCCGCCGGGCCCCGCCAGCAGCGCCGCAGCCCGGGATCACCCCCCCGCCCGGCTCCGCATCCCTTGCGCTGCGCTCCCTGCCCCGCACCTGCCCCGCACCCGCCCGCAGGCCGTCGGCCGCCAGCCCCTTCCCCACGGAGAAACAAAAGAGCCCCGCTGAAGAGGCGGACGGGTGGCTTTCGACAGGTTCTTAACGGGATTTTCCTCCTCGCACCCCCTTCCTTTTCTTTTCTCTGTCCCCCAAAACGCGCGGCCCCTTCGGAGGCGCGGGCGGCCTGGGAAGCGGCCCCTGGCCAGGGGACACAGCGGTGCGTGGCCACCCGGGCACGGGGAGCGGGGGCCCAGCTGTCTCTAACGATTCCTGCGATCACTGAGCTCCAAAACCGGCGGGACAAGGGCCGCGGATCTCGTTTGGGGCCCGCAGCCGGGTGGCACCGCACCGGCACCGCAGCGGTACCGCCCGGCCCCCAGCGGGGCACCGGCACCGGGGGATGCTCCGTGCACAGCTCTCGGTCCCACCAGCCAAAACTGAGCTTCTCCTTCCTTTAAACAGAATAGCCATATTTTCGGTTCGTTTCCAAGACCTTATGTTCGTTTGTAAGTTGAAAGCCTTACGATTTTTAATTTATTTTAAATTTTTCCGAGGTGAGCGGCCAACACAGCCGACAACGGGAAATCCCGGTCCTGTGCTGTGACACAGACGGGTGGAGAGTGACAGGGGGAGCGATGGCATTCGGGGGCGGTGTGTGGGAAAGCACGTCCCCTCTGCGGCGGGAGAGCCTTTGAATCGTTGTTAAAAAAAAATATATATATTTATGTTCTTTGAAAAGTGGGGGGAGGGAGGAATTTCTGTTTCCTTCGCTGTTTTGGAAAGGAAAAAAAACCCCAAAACATTCTTTTACTACAGATGGGAGGAAAAGCCACCACTAAATTATTTCCTCGTATCGCTGTTGAGGGAGCAGGGAGGGAGCGCCCAAGCTGCGGTTGCAGGTGGGATGCGGTACAGAACAGAGATGGGGGGGAGAAAAAAACCCCAATTCCTAGGGAAAAAACCTTAAATAACCTCCTCAAATACCTTTTTATTATTTTCCCCAGCCACAATGCAAAAACAAATTGGGTTCATAGAGGCAGAAGGGTGCAAAAAAAATCAGAAAAAAACCCTAAAATATATCCCCCCTGAGGCCGCTGCTCCCGGCGCGGGGATGAGCGAGATGTTTCTACAGGCGGCCCCCCGAAAATGGGGTTTTTGATGGCAGAGGAGGAGGAGGGCGAGTCAGCGTGGCGCATCCTTGGCTTGCGTGGGAATTATTACAAGTCAGTGCACAGATAGGTCGAGAAAGCCGAGCGGGGCACGGCTTCGCCCCGGGTTTAGCAGCGTTTTGAAGGGTTGGGATTTAAGGGGCGAAATTGCAAAGCTGGGGCCGTCACCGCTGCCCTCGGCTGCCGCAGCCGCCGTTCCTCCTCTTCACAGCCCGGGAAAACCAGAGCTATGGACACCGAGACGGATTAATCCAACCATTTCTTTTTCTTTTTATTTACATTATTTTGTTTTATTCATCTTAAGACAAGCTCGTTATGAAGCCTTGAAGGAGCTCTGTTTCTGGAGGCTGCAGGAGGCATCAGGGAAGAAAGAACGAAAATGCATCCAAACCTCTGTCTGGTGCGTGATTATTTCCTCAAATAGCCCTGACGCACCCTGCCCCTGCTCCTGCACCCCCGAACGGGCTGGGAGACCCGAAATGGTCCCAGGGCATCACACGAGACCCCGGCCAGCAGCCCTCGATGCCAGGGAGTGGAGGGGGTTCCACAGGAGCCACCCAGCTGACCTTTAAGGTCCTTTCCAACCCAAGCGTTTCTATGATCACGCCAGGGGTGGAGGAAATGGGTTTTTGGCTCTTCCTTGAGCGTCCAGAATGTCATGGACGTGTGGTGCTCGGGAGGCATCTCTTAGAGGAAAAAAAATCCTAACCAAAATAAGCAATAATATTTAAAAAAACCCATAAACAACAAACAAAAACGGAACAAAAAATCAGACCGACAGAAAATCAACCAACCAAGAAAAAACAAATAACAGAACAAAAAACCCATACCAAACCAAAATCAAACCAAACCAAACCAAACCAAACCAAAAATAAACCAAAAACAGAACAAAAACAAAAAAAACACAACACAAAACAAAGCAGAACAAAAAAAATCCCAAGCAAAATTCCCCAAAAACAACCAATAAAGCAAAAACTCCAACCAAGGCAAGGAAAAAAAAAAAAGAAAAAAAAGGAAAAAAGAAAAAAGAAAAAAAGCAAGCCACAGGGAGCTTGAAAATAAGTCCAGGATAAGTCCAGGTGCCGGAAGAATGTCCCGGGGCACTGCTGCCCTGCGAGGGCCGTTCCTCCGGCCGGAGATGCCCCCTGGGCTCGGGGGTCTCTTTTCCCTGTGCCCCCTCCTTGCTCGGGGTCCCCTGGAGCTGAGAGCCCGCAGAGCGCTCCTCGTGGGGCTCCTCGTGGGACGCCGAGGTCAGCGAGAAGCTGTGGGGGATGCTGGGGATGCCGAGGAGGTCAGGGTGTGGGGGCTCGGAGGGATGCTGGAGCAGGGATGCCGCGGTGTCCCCCCGGTTTTAGCACGGGGAGCTGAGCCTCCCCTCCCGGCAGTGCCGGGACCTCGGAACCGCCCCCGCCGCCCCCTGCCCGGCTGGGAACACCCCCGGGCTCCCTCTGCTGCCTCCGGGACACCGGCTCGCTCCTGACCCGCTTCCAGGAGAGGGAGAAAAAGATTTTCTGCAGCAGCGGCTGGAAAAATAAAAAGACTTTCTCCCCTCTCCCCCCGAACCACTACCGGCGGCTGAAATCGGGCAGAAAGCACAGAAACTGGAGCGGGGGCGGGGGGAAGGGCTACGGGGCACAGAAAGAGGGAGAGAGGAAAACCCGGGGAGATGGAGAGGAGGGTCGGGACATTTACCTCTGCTTCTCTCCCCATCGCTGCCCTCAGCGCGTCGGGGAAGGCTGGAGGTGCGGGTGGACGGACGGACGGACGGACGGACGGACGGACGGACGGAGGCAGCCGCGTCGCTCCTGGGCTCTCCCTAACTCCCAATTAACCCAAGCAGGATAACGATGCCAAACCTTATGCAAAGGTTAGCGGCTCTCAGGGGGGCGTTTGAGCTGCAAATGGTTTCAGCCGAAGCTAAAAGGCGAGAGCGAGCCCGCGAACGAGCCGCAGCCTCCCCTCTGCCAGCGCTGGAGCCGGGGGGCTCTGGCACTATCTGCTTTTCTCTGCAGCCGCTCCCCGGGGCGGGCCGAGGGTCTCCTGGACCCCCCCGAGCAGCCCTAGGGGTGTGCAGCCCTGCTCCTGCGGGGAGCAGCTCGTCCTGACCCCAGCATCCTCCCAGGCACATCCAAGCTGGAGGAGCAGCTCTGCCTTATCTCTGCAGACCAGGCTTGCAGGGGTTGTGGCTGGGTCTTCTGGTTATTAAACTGAGGGAAAAGAGCTATTTGTGCTCAAAAATCATTTAAAGCGAGCCAGGAGGGCAAATCTTGGGTGTGTTATCTTTCTAAATCCCTCACCACCAGCTGGGCAACCTCTCCAGGCTGCTGGGCAGCACAGAGCGGTGCCAGTCGCACAAGGGTGCAGATATTTGGGGCAGGGTGGGCATCACTGCTAGTTCACTGCTCAGTCAGGATTTGAGTCTCATGGGTTTTGGGGGGCTGTGAGCTGCTACAAACACGCTAGACTGCAAATTGTGACCATATAAAAGAGGGGGTATATAAATCCTGAATGTTCACCTTCACCCTCCCCTGTAACACTCAGGAAAAGAGTGGGTGTCCAAAGGCAGGTGTGCAACCCCCTGATTCCTGCTCAGACTCCTGGCCTATGCCACGATATTTCCCCACACCCCCTAACCTGCTGCAGGGCACCTCTGGCACAGACAGGAAGGCTGAGGGGCACCTTCTGCCCAAACAGCCAAGAAAATTCCATGGTGACATCTGCCCAAAGAACAGAACCCACACAGGTCAGCCCAGGCGCTCCTGGAGCAGCAGCCACCCCTCGGACTGGTACATGTGCACACTGGGAGGTGATCCCAGGACATGGAAGTCATTCCACCTTCCTGCAGCCGTTGCCAAAAGCAGCTCCTGGGTTTATGGGCAGGCCCATGGCACCCCTGCAGCAGCAGCAATGCTGCACAGAGAGGCTGGAGAGGCTGCACAGCAGCGCCTTCATCCCAGCTCTGCCTCCTCATCCCCCCTCCCCGCTGGGCAGCCCTGACAGGATAATGAAGAGTTGCACGTTATACTATAAAAAGGCAATTAGATAAACTGCTGGACTGGGACCAGCTCCCGTGACCCAGTTAATAGCTCTGGGAGTTTGGGGAGGGTAGGGAAGGGAAAGGCATCGGTGTCAGGACGAGGTGCAGGCTGAGTGGGTTTGGGAGGAGGCTGCTGGAATGTCCCAAGCCTTGGGCTCTCCCTCCTGAGTGTGTTCAGCTCTCACCAGAGTAAAAAGCACCAAGTGAAAACTCTGGATGTAGAATCACACGAGCTGCTGCTGGGTTTGTGCTCTGGCTGTTGTGGCTGAATCCACAGCACGGTGTTCAAGACAAAGCAGCAGCCACACTGACAGATCTCTGCAGTAAAATAACCATAACAGAGTCAAATCCAAAGGCAGAGACCCCAGGAGAAGCCTGCAGTGGGTGTCCCCTCTTGGTTTCATTTTTTTTTACTGAACACAAAATGGCTGCCTAAATTACAGACTCGTAAAAAAAAAAGACCACACATATTAAGGGTTGGAAATATCATCATTTTACATCAATGTGGATTGTGATAAAAAAAAATACCACATTAAAAAAAATCTTTCTTGATTTAACCTCACTATTTGCAAAATAAATAACTTCTGATCTGTAATTTGGGATAAAATTAGTACATGAATTACTGTGATTTCTGTTTCCCAGAGGGAAGAGCCTTGATAAATCATTACCACCTATAAACTAAAAATTAATTTGCAATTTGAGCACAACACATACCCAAAACCACTTTCAAAAGGTTGGAATTAAATTTAACTCATTGTTTGTCTTCATGCTTCACACCAAAATTAAGTGGTAGCCACTGGGTACCAAATTCTCATCTCACTACTCTGGAGTATTGTTCCCACGAGCCTAACATTGACTTAATATATAAAGCTTCATCACTGTCAAATTAAATATTCATATATGTACATGATCTTGTATTTCACAGGAGCTGACAATGGACTAGCAAAGGAAGGTGCATGTTTCATAGGTGCCAAGCTTTTTAATATCAACTTTCAAATATAAAGCTCTTCTGCTGCAGTTGTAGGGGCTGCAATAACCAGTGACTGCTCTGTACAGGAAATTTCTCCCTGTGGTCAGATGATGCCTCAGTGCTGGAGACTTTTTATATAATCTATATTTTTCCTTATTCTTTTAGTGTTTTTTTATTTCTTAATTGCGTTTAATCTGTGCATGCTGTGGAAAGGGCCTCTCAGGGCTGAGGGCTGGCAGCCAGCTTGCCTTGGGGTGTTTCTTGTCAGGAGGGCTCCATCTCAGCCTGCTCCATCCCCCATCTGTCCATTTCTGATAAAAGCAGGTCAGCAACACACAGTCACTCACATCTCCTGCAAACATCTCCCAGATCTCTCCAAAAGCCAGGAGGAGCAATTTGGGAAACCCCAAATCCTGCTTTGAAATATGCCTGACAGCTCAGCCAAGGATGACAAGGCAAGGTTTGTGTATCTTCCTTTAACAGGACCTCTGTCAGTGTTTTGGAATGACAGAAACCAGGTTCACCTAAGCCAGGGACTGGAGCTGGGTCTCTGAAGCTGACTCCCACACCAATTTGTGGAGCCTCACACATGGAGGGTGCTGTTTCCAGCAGCAGGATTTGGATGTGCAACCTGTGTGTGCAGATACCATCAATCAGTTTGGGTTCTAGACACCAAAAATAAACTCCATGGAAAGGATACAGTCAAAACCCGAGCCCAGAAAGCTCCAGGTGAAGCTGCTGCTGTGTCCTAAGGAAAGCCAAAGGGCAAAGTGAGGATGTCACAGCTTGATGCAAAGGGAAGGAGAGCTCAGCCCACAGCAACACTTCCCCTGCTGCTGGGGAGGAGACAGAAAACCCCTCGTGCTGCTGCCTGTGAGTTCCCTGCATGCCCACTGCCAGCTGAGGGGATCCTGCTGCTTGTGAGCAAGGACTGGGGGCTGCACTCACCTCAGCTGCCTCTCTGCAGTGTGGGCAGAGTCCTGCTTCTAGCAAAGGAAGCCAAAAAAAAAGAAAAAAGAAGAAAAAGACAAAACCTCTATTTGCAGGAGGGCTCCACACACCCCATTCCCTTTCATCCCTCCATGCCAGTGTGAGCAGTGCAGTGCACAATGCTGACAAAATTCACTGTAGCACAGGGAGGGTGTGGGTGCCCAGCCCTCTGTGCCTGAGTGGGACCTGGCATGGGGCAGAACCTCCAGGTCCTGCACGAGCAGGCTGCAAGGAAATGCAGTTACCTGTGCTCAGCACAAGCAATAGAGAACCTGCCTATTCCTTACAAGGCTCAGAGGGCAGCTCATCACAGTGTCTTTATCTGCTCTTGCAGGGGTGCCCATAAAAACCCTCGATGCCTCACACTGCAGAGCCAGTCACGGGGACAGCACCCAGTAATTACAGCCCAAATGTAGCATTTCTATAGAGTTTCTCAAATACTCTGACCTGAAAAGCTTTCCTGTCAGCACTTCAGATTAACAAAGCTGAGACAGAGCAATATTTATTGTTCACACCACCAGGCAAGCAGGAATTTCTTGTCCGGATGCACCAGAGGAGTCCAACCAGGCCTGGGGGTCTCAGCATCAACCCCAGACCAGAGCAGAACTCTGCAGAAGGGTCTTTCTTTCATCCAGGATAATGTACAGGCACTGGAGCAGGACTGAAATGATCCCTTGCCAAGAGACAAGCAGGAGGGAGCAGCCCATGAGCTGGAAGTGGCAGCTGCAGCAGAGGATGGATTTTTGGTGACGCAGCAGCACAGAGCACAGCTGTGCAGCTCACACTGGCGCACAGCAAATATTCCAGAAAAATGGAGATTTCACCCCATACCACTGCAGCAAAGCTCCTGTGGGGATTTTGGTCTCTTCCTGGTGGGATGCTCTGCTCCATAAGAGGCAGAAATGGGCTCAGGACTAGGCAAGGTGCAGGCAGGGTGGTTCTCAGCCGGGGTCTGCTCTGCAGCTTCCAGGAGCCCGAGGGTCTGTGCTTCATGGGTGTTACAGGGACAGATTCTGTGCCTTTCCATGAATTTAACTTAAGCCTTTGACTTGAATAAAGAGGAGGGAAAATGAGATGAAAAAATATTTGCAAATAAGTATTTTCTGGGCACTAAAGCAGCATTCTTGCCCACTGCCTCCATCCTTGCAGTGAGGGCAGCAGCACCAGGTGGAGGCTCAGAGGTGCTTGTGGCACCAGCAGCAGCCCTGCTGAGCACTCCAGCCCTCTGTGCTGCATCCTTTTGGGACACACTGCAGGTTTTGGGGGGGCTTTACCCTCCCCTGCTGCTGCAGGAAGGAAACTCAAACGCTGGGGAGCCTTGCTGTGCTGGTTTGCTGTTCCCCCCCAGCACTTTCCTCCTGGGACAGCTCCCAATAAAGGGGACAAGCTGCTGCTGAAGTGCATCACTGCATCCCATGAAAGAGGCCATGAAGGCACCAGCTGGGCTCACTTTTTGTGGCTCAGGAGCTTCCCAAACCCACTCAGGACCACCAAGACTTCAGGCACCTCTACAGCTTTGTGTGGGGATCCAAGCGAATAAAATACCCAATATTTTAACCACATTTATACTTTTCATCCATTTGTACCATGTTATAGGCCTCTGTAAATGCATACCAGGATATTTATTTCACAGGGAAGTGTTAAACAGTTTTTAAACTTTAAAACTCTGAATTTAGCAGCCTGTAATTCCGAAGTATTACTATTAAAAACATGGTTCTCATAATAAACTTTTGGTATCACAGAGCTATTTGCTTTTAATAGAACAGTACTTCTTAAGCAATTTAGCTAATTTGATTTATGACAAAAAGAAATTTGGAGAGTATAAAGCCTCAGGAAGAGAACAGCAGGGAAGGCAGCTCTGTGATTACCTCCCCCTGCACACATGTAAACTGCAGATGAGGTAAATTAATAATGAGACTTAAAGTTACTCCTTCTCCACGTTAGAAAGCTGAGTGAGAGGAGACTGCGAGGCTGGGAGGGGAGAGGGCTGTGCTGTCCCACAGCAGGACTGTGATTCAGGAGCTCTCTCCCAATCCTGAAACACCTCACCTTAGGACTTTGGAGGTTGCATCAGGTAAAAGATCCTCAAGATTTGTTTCCTAAGGCTTGCAAATGTCATTGAATTCACCCAATTCACAAAGTGGGCACTGCAGCCTCTCAGTGTTTCCAGGAGGAGCTGACATCCTTCCTGCCACATCAAAGGTCTTTGGCTGTTAGAGCTGGACACTTGGTTTTGCCAAAAACCTCAGTACACAGCACAAACCCCTGATGGGCAAAGGGCAGCCTGGGATTCCCAATTTCCAGTTGTGTGGGAAAGCAGAGTTTAAACTTCCTTGTTCCATTTCAGTCGCTGTAGCTCTGTCACTGTGGATAAATCACTGGAGCCTGGTTCAGCTCACATCCCAACTGATAATGGGACAGATGTGCCCAGAGGGAAAGTTAAACTAGAGGGTCTCACATTCCTTGGTCTCTCTAGGTTTGATCCTTTCCACAAACCAGGATTTCTTTCTGGCACCTGATGTCAAATTTCTCCCTGACATTCCCTCTCTCACCTCGCTGGCTGTCACTGCAGCAGGGCCCTGCACAGGGACCCTCCTCAGCCACTAGCCATGCTGGAGGCTCCTGCACACCCCAGTTCATGCTCCTCCCTCCCACTGCCCCTTCTTTCCTGCCCCAGAAGTGCCAGTCCTGGTGTCCCCTCTCCCATCCCCTGCGAGGTGACCTGAGTGACACAGCTGAGATAGAGGGGCCAGAGGTAACATTCATTTGCTCTCATTAACAGACAATTACCGAGGACTCTGAAGCTGTCAGATCTGATAAAAGGACATTAAAATAGTCCTTATCTTCCTTCACTTTTCCTTTCCCTCAGAACAGAGCACTGCTCTCAGAGTCCTGTCTGGAGGACTGAGGGTGACCCTATGAGCCCCAGTCTCCAGAGAAGCTGCTAAAAGCAGCAGGTCCTCCTGCTGAGTCAAACCCAGTACCTGTTCACATCACCACCCATGGCTTCTCGGTTTGTGTGTACCCATCAGTCAAATCTTTCCAAGGAAATTCAATCTTTAGAATGATTTTCCCATTAACCTTCACCGCAGAAAGCCACCAGAAAGAGCAGTGAAACAATCACATTCAAACCAGCTCTCACAGCCACCAAACAGCTGCTGGCTGGAAACCCTCTGGGGCAATGTGAGATGCTGCAACAGCCCAAAAGGGACCACTACCCAAAGAAACAGCAGCCAAAAAAGGGACTATTACCCAAATAAACTTCTTGAAAGCCCAGTTTTGAAGCAGGGAAAGGGCCAGAGCAGATAATCCCGTGTCTCCATGAGCTCAGGTGGTGCCCTGCAACAAGACAGGGTGTCTGCAGAATCATCATCAGGGCTGAAAGCAGGGAAATAAGTCAATAATTGTGTAATCAGTAGCATCTTACTTTTTTTTAATGAACCTATGGGATGAGGGTTTCCCCCCAGCATTCTCCCTCTCCTCTTTTTCCCAGAGCTCATCTTTCACTTTGTCATGCAATTCCCAGCTGGCCAGCTGCAGCCTGCCTCGATCCCTTTTCCATTACACACTCGGCTGAGCCGAGGACGAAAGGGCCCCTGGATTCCAGAGAGAAGGTAATTAATTGACTTTCTGCTCTCGTTGCTATGCGGCAAAGGTGGAAGCTGCAGCGGCTACAGTTCATTTTTAATCCTGGAAGATTAGTCACAAACGGCATCATTACCGAGGTGATCAGCTGCCCCAATAAAGACACCGGCTCGGGAAGGGCTGTGAGGAAGAGACCTGAAGCCAGGAGGAGCACACCCACCCCACTCCCTGCTAACCCACCAGCCAGGAGTTCATTTTGTAGCTCATCTCCTGGCTTGTCTTTTCCTTTCTATCTTAAGCCTGGCCTAACCTCCAGGCTGGGCAGAGAGCAGAGCCGGCACTGCTTGGCTGGGTGGTGTCAGCCCCCCAGCACAGACTCCAGGTAGGAGCAAAGAAATCACTTTTTTTGGAGCTGGAAATAAGTGGCTGGTTGGATATCCTGTCCCTGGCAGTGCCCAAGGCCAGGTTGGACAGGGCTTGGAGCAACCTGGGACAGTGGAAGGTGTCCTGACCATGGCAGGGGTGGAATGAGATCTCCAAGGTCCTTCCCAACCAAAACCTCTCTGTGATTCTGTGGCTGTGCCATGTGCCCAGTTCAGGTGAGCCCCCTTCCCTCTTGTGACAGCAGTGCTGTGCCCCTGAAGGCACAGACATCACCAAAATCAGCTTCCTAGTGTGATGGAATGGAAAATTCTACCTAAAACTTTTAGAAGATCATTCTTCAGTCCAAAATACTAAAAACTATTCTCTAGCTGAGATGGCAGGACCAATCACATACAGGAAATTATACATATGCTGAAAATATGTTTGAATTTCAAGTCCAAACATGAAATTAATTCCTCTCTCCTCAGCAGCAAAAAGTAATGGCAAAAATATATCTGTTATCTGGGCACATTCACCCAGGTAAGAGCTTCTCTCTGTGCTGTATTTTGTCTCCCCTGAGTAATCAGCTGGTTCTCTACAGCCCACTCTGGCTTTTGGTGATTTCTCACTTCCCAGCAGCACAATGCCTCCAGCCCCACAGGGCCTGATGTGCTATTTGCCTGAGAAGGTCAGCAGCAGAACAAATATTTGCCCTCCCTGCGTCTCATTTAGGGCTTTATAAGAATTAAAGTTTTATTTTATGATCAAACTCTGTATCTCTCTCTCTGTTTTTTCCCAGGTTTCTTGTCACTCTGGGATTGCTTCCTTTGATTTTCAGGTAGTGCCAATGCCATTTTTCCAGCACACACACACACACACAGAACCTTGCCAGGATCCAAGTCTTAGTGACAGCACAGAAAATACTGTTTTGACAAAATCACAGAATGGTTTGGGTGTGAAGGAACCTGAAAACCATCTCATTTTAACCCCTGCCATGGGCAGGGACACCTTCCATTATTCCAGTTTGCTCCAAGCCCCATCCAACCTGGCCTTGGACACTTCCAGGGAAGGGGGGCTCTGCAGGAATGCCCTGATGTGGGGCCAGACTAAACACACCTGTAACAACAGAAGGGATTTTTCTGCTTGTGTGCCCCGTCCTCCATTCAGCTTTGGAAGTTCAGTCTTTTCCAGCCACTTGTGTCCCAGGACAGACTCACATGGGGACTGGGGGCTTGGTTTTGGTCAAGCACAGCATGAGGGGCACACAGGGGCTCCTCTGGAGGATGCTGAGGGTGGGAGCAGGGCTGCCCATGAAGTGAAACCTGTCACTGGGAACAAGGCAGGGATCCTCTCCTCACTTCTGGCCAGGGACATCATCAAATTTACAGCACCTGTAAAAGCACAAGGCCCCCTCCCCTGCCAGCAATCCCTGCAGAGCTGTCTTGTTTTGCTGAGGTGGGAACTGCTCTCCCACCTGGACCTGAGCGCAGACATCACACGCAGGGAGCGGTGCAGGGGCCTCAGCTGCAACAGCACCAGGAGGAAAAGCACATTGTTAAAGGTGTCAGTTCATAGCACAGGGCTGGGGAGAGGCAGAGATTCATTTTCACCTTCCTGGAACTGTTGCAAAGCCTGAAAGTAATTTTCTTTCAGGATTCTTTGAGGGTTGTGAACTGCCTCCTTCATCCCTGCGAGGTGTTTGCTCTGCAGCTTCATGAAGGTGACCCATGTTCCTTTGCTGCTTGCAAACAGCTGTTTTCCTGTGATCCTCACAACCCCTGTGGCTGGAACAGCAGTGGCACAGCAGCATCCCAAGAAGCTGATTCCAGAGGTTCCCATCCCCCCTTTCCATCGCTGCATCCCAGGGATTTCTGCTGCCGTCACCGATGGAATTCAAGCCCTTACCTGCATAAGAGCCGTGCTTCCCCCTCCTCCTCCCCAGCCGTCTGCTCTCAGGAGCTGGGACACACCTCTGAGGTGCTTTCCAGAGTGAATCTGAAGAAAATAAAGACCTAAAATGTATTTTAGTGTTTTAACATTTAACACCTCACACAGATTCTGTCAGCTTGGCATCCACTGTGTTTCTCCCGTGCCCGATCAGGCACACCCTGAGCTGTGCTTTGCAGTCCCCTGTACCCACGGTGGGGCTGCAGAGCTGCTGCACAATGCCTCTGACGTGGGGTTTGCATCAGCAAAAAACAATGCCTGAGGTTGTAAAGAAGGATTTCTGAATGGGCACACCCCCCTCAGCAGAGTACTGCCTAATGAAAGGAGCAAGTTTATTTCCTGAGATGTAATGAAATGAATTGTTTTCAAATGTGGAGGTGGAGAGATGTACACATATGCCCTGCACGTAGAATCAAGGCTCTGATGAGCTGGAAGTGGCCCACAAGGATTGAGGCCAAGTCCTGTCCCTGGCCAGGGCTCCCCCAAGAATCCCATTCTGTGCATGAGAACAGTGTCCAAGCACAGCCTGAGCCCTGGCATGGTCCTGACATGGATTCATCTATTATTTACAGAATACAGCAGCTACAGGAGACAGGTTTTTATTTCCCATAAATATTATTTCTGCACTTACAGCAGAGTGTGATTTGGTTTTATATCCTCACATTTTCTCTAGAGAAGTTTTTGGTTCCTGGGCAGATACTGGAGGTACAGCCGCTCACCAACACCCATCCATCCATCCATCATCCATCCATCCATCCATCCATCATCCATCCATCATCCATCCATCATCCATCCATCCATCATCCATCCATCATCCATCATCCATCCATCATCCATCCATCAATCTATCCATCCATCCATCCATCATCCATCCATCATCCATCATCCATCCATCCATCCATCATCCATCATCCATCCATCATCCATCCATCCATCCATCATCCATCATCCATCCATCATCCATCCATCATCCATCCATCCATCATCCATCCATCATCCATCCATCCAT
>NC_031788.1:4005302-4087946 GCF_001522545.3 Parus major
CATCCATCCATCCACCATCCATCCATCCATCCCTCCTTATTCCAGTTTCCCCGTTGCTCAGGAAATCCCTTTGCTCTTTGTGGCCACTCTCAGAGGAGCAGGCAGCGCTGCCACCTCTCAGCAGGGCTGGGCAGATTCCGAGCTCTGGGTTTTGAACATCCTGTTGTGCTGCTGATACGCTGGCTGGGTATTGTTGGCCCGAGTGCCAAACGCTCGGCCTACACAGAGCGAGGGCTGTGATTGTGTAGATAGGATGCCTGAAACAGTGTGAGGCAATGGGGAATTATTCCTTGCCTTATCTCCTGTGCTCACTGCACGTCATCATCCCCAATCTCACAGCTCCCAGAGGATGTGGCTGCCAGTGCTGCTCACCTGATAAGGGAAGCTCCATCACGTGTGTTTGTACAGTTCCTTTCCTTATACATTTTGCATAGCCACGGCTGCTATTCTGCTTTTGTTATACAAGAAGACACATGGAGGACAGCACATGCAATGAACTCTGATTAAAATGCAAGTATAGGCTGCTGCTGTCACAGTCTTCACAGTGGGGACCAGGCCTGGAGGCCTGATATTGCAGCATGACATGCAAATTGATATTTGATGGGAAGCAATATGATAACTGCTCCAGAAAAAAGTAGTCTGCATAAGAAGATGTGAACACTCACCTCTCTGTCTATCCCTTCCCCACATTTAGCAGCAGAGGTGAGCCTCAGTGGGGGTTTGAAATCCTCCATAGAGAGCAGCCCATCCCCAAGGGCACCACTTCCCTCCACATCCCACGTGAGCTGGAGCCTCTGATTTCCTCCTTTATATATAAAGGAGGAAAGTTGCATTATACTGTAAATAAACAGTGGAGTGTTTTAAGGTACTGTAACCTCTCCTCCTGCACATTCCCATGGCCAAGATGATCTCTACTGCCACTGACTCAGACAGTGAAACCAAAAAATGCAAGGTAAGAAAAGGGAGGTCATAGCTATGGCCATGTGGAAAGTTTATCCTCTACACATCCTGCATGGGAATATTTGGGTGCTTACCCAGGGATGTTACCTGCCCACAGCCATCCAGACAGTCCCTGGTACTGGGGACCTGCTGTGCCCTATGCAGGGACACACTCAGCTGCTGCAAATTGTGCCTGTGCCCAGCAGAGACATCAGCCAGGCTCTGCAGCTCTCTGTTCAGCATTAGCTGCAGGCTGTCCAGGGAATGAAGGGTCAGCCTGGGATATCTCCTCAGCTGGAAAAGAGGAAGGCTGGCTGGGAAATGTCCATCACTCATTCAGTGCCCTATGTCTGAGTCTCAAGTGTGGCTCTTTTTAGGCTGATGCCCCAGTCAGCAAACATTGTGTGTATCATGTCTGCAGTGCCAGGTGATATCCCTCAGCTTTTGTGCTTTTAACCAAGCTGAAAACACCACAATATTCAGGAAACTAGAGATCCAGGTCTCATTTACACAAGAGCTGGTGTCTGGGAAAATGCACACCGCAGAACATAGAGGTATTTTCTGCCTTTCAGAACGGACTTCGTTGTTGGAAGGAGGCTAAAGGCAACTTCTAGACAAAAAATTAGGGAAGGAGATTCTCTGGGCAAGGAAGATGTGCTTATGTATTCATAGATAGAAAAAAGGTTTTATTTATCCTCTTTTAAAAACATGGCAAAATACCCCATCTCTTTTTCTGTCTCAGCATGCTTGTTCAAAAACTGGCAGTGCTAAGCCTACTTTTGTCCACAGCTTTTGGGGAAGCTAAATATTTTGATCTCTACCTTTAGATCACTGGGCCCTTGGTATTTCTTTCCAGGCACCTTACCCATTGCCAGAGGTGGAGGAAATTCTATTGCTTTCAAGGGCAGATGGATCAAGCTCATTGGGAATTTCAGACCTTGTGTCTTTGTTGTGTTTCATGCTCATGTGTTTAAGAATTGGCTTATTGTCCAGCCTGCTAATGTTTTCAATTATGTGGAGCCCAATTCAATATCCCTACCTGACTGGGAGGCAGCAGGAGTTGGCTTTTTGTGTTCTCTGACCTAGAGCTGACTCCATTTGCTGCCTCTCTGACTGACTAGTGAAGCAGAAAATGCTCACAATACAGCACAATTAATGACAGACTGCAAAACACACCAGATCCCAGCGGAGAGGAAGAAATTAGGCTCTTGCACAGTGAAGGAGTTCGTTGATGATGTTTTTCTATTTATAACATTTTAAAGGGCAGGCATGACTTAGGCTTACTGCAAAGTCCTGGCTGCTAATTTATTTTTCCTAAAATTGGTTTAATTTTTCTGTTCTTTTTAATTGGAGACAATAATATTAAAATTCACTCCAGTTGTGTGGCCCTGTGGAGTGCCAAGAGAGAGAGAGGGTTTTTCTGGCCTTCAACAATCTGTCTCGCTTGGCAAATATGGCAAAGTATTTAAATCTATATAAAATGAGAAATACCCTTTAAAATAATTGTCAGTGCTGATATACTACCACTGAACAGGATTTTACAGCAGAGAGACACATGAAAGGTACATCAGGAGTGCTGTGCCCAGTTCTGGGCTCCTCAGAACAAGAAAGAGCTACTACAGAGGTCCAGTGGAAGTCACAAAGTTCATTTGGGGTCTGGAGCATCTCCCTTATGAGGAGCAGGAGCTGGGGCTGTTTAGACTGGAGAAGACTGAGAGATCTCATCAATGCATATAAACATCTCCAGGGGGTGTCAGAGGATGGGACCAGACTTTTTAATGGTTCCCAGTGACAGGATGAGGAGCAATGGCCAAAATACAAGAAATTTCACCCCAACATGAGGAAGGATTTTACACTGGATGGGAAGAGCACTGGAATGGAGTATGGCTCATGCTGTGGACCCCCCAGTTTACAGGAAAACACTGTGTCAGCAATCACTAATCTAATGAAGTTCACCAAGGGGATGTTGTAAGCTCCTGGTCTTTGGCTCTGCTGTGTGAGGTGCCTTTGGACACTGTAAAAGAACCTACAGGAGCAGCATAAGCTCATTAATGTGATGATGATGGAGGGGAGAGGCATCACAGTGAGGTGTGACAAGGGCACAGACACATGGAGCCAGCTCAAGGCATGATCTCTGTAAATCAGGAATATATTGACTTATTTACAGTGCCCTTCTCTTCAGGCTGCTTTAGGAGGAGCAAATGTTACTTTGGCAGATGGTCTTTACTAATACTTTTCAAACACTTCCTGGCACATTTAAACATCCAATCAAAGTTTTGACTTCAATTCATCTCTCTGGCCTGGAGAGTTTCCCCATGCCCTGTCCTCTCTCACAGTGAGGTTTCCAGCCAACACACAAGTCCTGCTTCACATCACACATGGAAAAGACACTGCCCCAGGAGGGAATAGAGAGCAGCAGCATCATCTATTTCTGCTGTTCACTCTGTGGCCACAAGCTCCATTCATTGCACAGAGGCAGGCACTGTTCTCAATGACGAGTTGGTGTTTCCCCACAGGCCATTTTTCATGGCCAATAGAGCAGCCAGGTTTTTCAAACACTAATAAATACATGTGCCCAAGGATTCAGGAGGACAACATCAGCCCCATCTCACCTTTGCAGCAGAGCTTGGCTCTGTGGTCAGCTTGGAGCACACAGGATCTCCTGGTTTTCCAAAGGATTTTAATATTCCCCCACCTCTGGTATCTTCAAAATCCAAACCACTTGGCTTTAATTGCAGACTGGAGGAGTTGGACTACTCAAAAAACAGGTCTCAGAGTATCAGGCTGCAAAATGCTAATGTAGATCTGCTTTTATCCTTTTCTGAGCAGTTTTTGAAAAGCAAATATCCTTTAGCTTGATAACATTAATTTTAATACCAATATCTTTCATTAACCCTCTCTGCAAGCACTGTGCCAGGCCAGGGCTAAGGAATATGGCATTTGGCCTCTTTGAACTTTACATCATTTGCATATTTTGGCAGCGAGTTTCTAATTAATTCCTGTTTACAAGAGTTTGTGGGGATTTTTTTTTTTGCTTGGGGATTGTTTTTTGTTTTAGTATTGGTTTTTGGAGGCATTTTTGGTTGTTTTTTGAAATTTAGCATCTGAATATATATTTTAGTTAAAAAAAAAGGTAATATTTCAGAAATTCCATTTCCCCAACTGCTTTTCCACACTCCCCAGTATTTTATTAGGGAGACATAACCCTGGATCCAAGTGGTAACACAGGGCCTTGAGAGAGCCTGTAAATGGATTCTAAATTGATGTTTAAAAGCCTTTTTTTTTTTCTAAATGGGAGAGGCTAATGAGTTTTAATTCCTTGAAAAGCCAGCTACTGCAATAAAAATATATTTTTCTATTACCAGCAAATCATCTGCTTTGGAGACTGGTTTACTTATTTATGCAAGACCTGACCAAAAACGTATTTGATTAAGGCTGTGTTTGGTCTTCCAATAAATTCTAATGGTTCTGCTGAAGCAGGCTGTACTTTGTGAGCATTCATAAGGAAGGAGAGGTAGAATGGAATAGAATATCAGCCAAAGAGAATAATTTGACCATTCCCACCAGCACCCTGATGTAGACATAATTTCCATGTGCTGAGGGCACTAAAGCACCCACAGAGTGGTTTAGGACCTACAAGAAGAACAGCAACAGCTGGACCACTCTCAAGACAAGAATGACATTTCAGATCTTAGTTCACAGTTTGGGCTCTTCATCTGAGGGTTGTTTGCCCATGGCAGGAGAAATCTTCCAGTTTCAAGAACAGAAAAGACAAAACTTCTGCCTCTTGCCATCTTCACTGGGAGAGAGTCTGGGACGTCAGATAAATGGGCAGGGGATGAAAAACCTGCTGTCTCTTAAAAAACAAGGTGTTAAGGAGCGCTGGGATAAAGTTTGGAGGTCTGGACAGCTTCCAGCTGCTGGTGGGGCAGAGGAGAGCCATGAAAAGTACTGTGAGAGGGGGACTGAAGCCCCTGATAACACAGCAGCAGGAAAAAGGGATGGCCTTGAGGGGAGGACAGCAGCCTGTGCTGGAGCCCATGAAGCCCTGAAGTGCCCCCAGCAGGATTCCCTCTGGACAGAGGAGCCTGGGGAGAGCCCCCCATGCAGGGACAAAGGGGTCCTGGGTGCCACCCCCTTCCCTGCACCACGGAGGAGCTGCAGGGGGGAACACCAAAACTGGAAACCTCAGGAATGAGATTTATTGCTTGGTTAATGACATCCTTCCCTCCCCATGACCCCAGTGAAGCAGGAAAAGGCTGAGTGGCTTTATCTTCATTCAGTGCCGTGCTCCTTCTGGGACACTTGAACCTGATTGCATCACTTTCGGTGTCAGCCTTGATAAGATGCTGATTGTGTCTCCTGGTTTTTCCCTGGCAAACGACTCCCCCAGCAGCCTGGGTGGTTAATGGGAGCTGACTGGCTCTCCAGTCTGCCTGAGCATCCCCTTTGGCTTCCTGCTGCAGCACATTAACACAACAAATTAACATTGTAATTGCATTTCTACTATTTATCACTGTGAAAAAAATCTAGAAAAAAGGAAGATCACAGGCAAGGGCCCAAGAGACAGGTTAGTAAGACAAGTCTCTGTCTGCACCTCCCTTCATGTCTATTTATAGCCAGCCATTAAGTTATGCTAATAAACAGCCAGCCACAGGCTAGGCAAATCCCCTGCTCAGACACAGGAAAAGCTGAGTTAAATATATTCAGCTTCCTCAGCTCACAGGACTGGTGTGAGTTGTTCTCTTAGATCCCAAAGCACAGGGATCTGAGAGCAGCCCCAGCATCTCTCACTGCCACCCAGCACAGCCGTGGCACTGCACGTACACTTGGCATTTATTTACATACATATGGAAATCCAGCACAGGATAAATAAAACATGGAAATTCCAACTAAATACCCCATACCAATGGCTCTGACTCGATCAATTACTTTGGCAAAGGCAAATTCACTACAGTTCATAAACTGATTTGTCTGGGAGAGAACAGCCCTTTTAACCAAATAGCAGCGTGATGCATCTGCCACCAATTTCTCCAGAGCAATTGCATCAAAAATAGCATTTGTTGTAGCTTTCCCTCACATGCAATTGGTTGTTATTTTATTTCTGTCTATATGCAGCAGTTCCTAAAGGGGATAGTGTCAGGTCCTCACATAACCTATACATTTAATCAGATAATCCAATTAAATAATACAGCCTTAAATGAAAAGTCTGCTATTCCCTCGAGCAGTTCTGGGGATGCTTCCATTGCTCATTCTTATGCTTAAAATGTACTAGCAGCACTGTCTTTTGCAGCTATTTTTGGGTATCCAGACATTTGTAAAGCACCCACCACTAATTTTTAGATGCCAATACTTTGTTTTCCTCGTCAAATTACAGCAGTCAGAAATGTCACGCTCATCTATAAAGTCACAGAGCACATAAAAATAACGAGTGCCTTTATCTTTTCTGACTGAGCAAACACAGGATGAAAAAGTGATTGTGATGATGGGGTTTTTGTTGAGGAAAGAGGGGAATCCCAGCAGGGTGATGTGATTGTTGTCCCCCCCAGGGCTGCTGCTTGTGCTGAGCTGCACCCTTGGGATGTTGCCAGCATGTACCTGGCAGAGGAGCAGCCAGGGAAGCTGGATAAGCCCCAGGATTCCCTGTGACTTCCCCAGCAGCCAGCAGGGTGAGGTGCTGTGAGACTGACTCAGCTCCTGGGGTGCCCCATCCTGGCTGTGGGGCTGCTCTGATGCTCCAGCTTGGAGGCTTTCAATGCCCTTCCAAGCAAGGATGTACAGGGAGAGATTTTTATCTGCTCTGAGCAGAAAGTGTTAAGGTTCTCAAATCCCCAGAGGAGGATTTCACTTGAGGAAGGTCATCATAACCCTTCACCTCAGGGAACTCCTGTTCCTGCAGGAAAGCCTGTGAGGATCATAGCAGTGGTTGTTTTCCCTCCCAGCCCCATCCCGGTAAGACATGCTGCCTTGCTCTTGATTTACAGCTCCATCCAATGTCTCCAAATAATTTATTGAATAGGTACAAAGTTCTGCCAGGAGAGAGGCAGGGGGTGCTGGATCTCAGGGAGGTGGAGGAAGCCACACAGTGGTTCAGTAATGTGGATAAGTGAGCACAAACACCAAGTGTTGTAACACCATCTTTTCCCATGGGAAAAACTGGGGGAAAGTGACAGATTCAACCTAGATTGTGCAGAGTCTGCTGCAGCACTGAGCTCTCTGGAAACCTCTCACAGGGTCCAGGGGTGCCAGTGTGTCCACCAGGAGGGTCTGTCTTGGTGCTCAGGAGTTTCTGCCAATCTGGCTGTCCCAGAGTGCCCAAGCTGGGGCAGATTTGGAGGTGCTCAGAGCCCAGAACATGTTCTGTGTTCAGGCAGCAGTTACATCACAGCCATATGAACAGAACCATGAGCCTGGGTACGCCACTTCCAAGTCAAACAAATGATTGCCAGCAAATTTTCTTCATCCACAACATCACAAGGTAATAAAATATATTTTAAAAATTATTAATCAAATAATCTTCTATTTCTTTACCCCTCCCTACCACCTCAGTAAAGCAGGTGGGAGGCACCGACCCCTGCATCAACTCCTGGACATTCCCCGACTTCCCAGCCCTTCCCTTTCCTCCAGAGAGAAATTGGGTGGAAAAGGGGATATTTTGCAGTCATTAAAATTTCATTTTATTTTTAGCCAGACATGCTGCCATTTAAAAAGCTTCCTGGTGAGCAGGGGATTGGCAGTGTGGGGAAGAGAGAGCAGAGGCAGCAGGGGCTGGGGAGGGAGCGGGAGGTGTCGAAGGCAGAGGAGATGCTGCTGGCTCAGGGAAGGCTTGGCTTCTTGCCAGCCTGTTCTGTGCTCTGAAAAATAGCAAAGCTAATAACCTCAATTACAGCCCAGCCTCTCTGGGGGCTGCTGCTGATGCCTTTGTTTATCTGAGTCCCAACGTGAAAGCAAAGATTGTTTTTTGTCTGCAGGGGCATGTGTCACAGAGACATTGGAGAAATAAACAGCCCATGTTAGGGAGAGAAAGGTCAGAGAATCACAGCCTGGCTGGGATTGGATAGGATCTTTAAAAACCATCCAGCTCCAACCCCCCTGACACAGGCAGGAACAACTTCCACTAGAACAGTTTGCTCAAAGTGCCATCCAACCTGTCACTGGAGCTGGTACAGATCAGCTACACTTCCTTCCAAAATCCACTTCAGACACTGACAGCTTCAATGCCTTAAATTTTGACTATTTTGGGCTTGTAGATATTTTAATTTGGCACCCAGATTGCAGTAAATCACCTGGAAGGTCCCTATCAGTGTCTCAGTCTCAGCTGAAACAGGGATGAGCTTTCACCCTGACCTGCTGTGGCTGCACCATGGTCCACTTTTCCACTGCAACACTCACAAAAATGGTTCTGCTGGCTTTTTAAAGAAGCTTAGAACTATTCTGTAACAGCAGTTGGGAGCTGATTACCAAAATATTGATTTTCTGAGTATATTAGTTAAGAGAGGGATGTCTGTAAGAACCAGGCTGAAAGAAAACCACCCGATGCCTGTTGAATACTTGAGACTGATACAACATTGCAGGACTTCTTGCAATTTTTCCTGCTTGGTTCTACTCTACATTCAGGAAATCTGTAAGGATGGGCTAAAGAAACCGCTACCTTCATCATGAGATGAGGGACCTGAAAATGGAGCACAGAAACATCTATGCTGGATCAAGAGAAACCCAGGCTGTGGTAGAGGTGAGCTCTGCCTCCCTCACCAGGAAGAGTTAACCACAGTAGATCTCACAGAAATGACTGTCACTGTGAAATCCTCCTTGTGTTTAAGCGCTGTTCCTGCTGATGAAATGAGCAGATCTGTTCATGCATGGCTTCCCTCGGTGTGTCACTGAGCCTGCAGGCTCAGCCATTCTGCTGGCTCTGCCAGATGGTCTGGATGGACAGGTCCCCACTGCAGCTGCAATGCAGTTTGCTGTGCTGCAACTTCATTTTCCGTGTAAGAAAAGCCACATAAAGGCTTCTCAGGGCCAGCAAAATCTGATGTTGTCAGGTTACAGGTTCCCCCCTCAGCAGCACCAAGCACCTCAGGTGCTAGCAGCAACACACCTCCAGGCTGTATTTGTATAAATTTCAATGAGGGTGAACTTATGTAATGGGAGTTAAATTTTCTCAATTCCCTGATGAAGCAGAGGCAATCAGCCAGCACTCACAGCCACGTCATGAGTCAACTCTGTGCCCTGAGTACAAACACAAGAAACACAAGCATGTTCATCTGCAGCAGTGTAAACCTGAAAATATATCTAATAATCCCCAGTCCCCACTCACCAGAGACTGGATGCAGAGAAACAAAACACTTCTTCCTGGCATAAGCCAATAAAAGTGCAATGCCAGTCACTTTAGCAGCCTGCAGTTGGATGAGTTCTGGATAACAGGTTACAGGGTGTGTTAGAGCAGGCTTACACAGACTGACTAAAACCCCCACAGCCAGAGGGAAGTGGGGCTGTGCTGTTGGTGTGTTTTGGCTATGAAAAAGCAGGATCTAACAAGCAGTGTAACAGCTCAGGTTAGATACCCCTGCCTCAGGCTAGGAGTCAAACCTCTCCTTGGCTAAGAGAGTCTGACAATTTAACCTTTCCTTGATCTCACACATGGCTGGCTCTTAAAAAATTACAGTAGAAGGATTGTGAAAGGGGAAGGGGGAGTTGTTTTATCTTTGACCTTGTTTGCTCACATTAAATAAGCAGACAAGGCAGGGTCTGACACAGCCAGGCTGAACCCCTCTGTGGACACACACTGGCTTTTCCATTAGCCACAAAGAGCTGTTGGGAAATGCACATGAACCAGTCACACAAGAGCTACAGACAAGGCAGGAGTCATTGCCTTGTCCTCACCACAGAGCTGGACATCACCCAAACCACGCTGGACCACTGCAGTACCAGTGACTGGAGCCTTTCCACCCTGGAACATCACCTGCACCCTCCCATTCAGATCCCTTTCCTCCTTTAAGGACAGTAAAGATTGTAGAGGATTAGAGCTGGAGGTTTACCTAGCACACATGATGGGATTTTTCAGTAAAATCACAGAAACACCAAACACACGTTTAAGTTTGTCAGGCAAACCCTCCCTCGATGCCTCCCCAGGACCTTGAGTCCTCTCCTGCAGAAACACTTTCTATTCCTGCCATGTTTTGGCACTGATGACAACTGGGATATCAATGACCTAGGCAAAGGCAGCCAGAGCAGCAGGAGAAATAGGAGTAGTGACAGGAATTCTGAATGAAAAACAGTTTTGTTTGTGTGGGGTATTTGTACAAAATAACCCAAGAAACACCAAGGTCAGAGAACTTGTCAGTTCCAGTTCCCAATACCTGTGTGGGTGACAGACCAAATCCCAGTTTGGCCTGTCCTCCTGCAGAGGATGGAGATCTCACTAGAGCATCTTTCCTCTTGTCCTTTGCTGAGGAGCTAAAGTTTGTCACATGAGCCCCTTGGCACCTGAGTGGCTCTGTGGGTCACCAAAAAACCACTTGGCACTAACAGAGGGAGGGACCCAGAGGTGACACCAACCAGGCTGGAGCTCCAAGAAAACAAGATTTGTAGCAGGTTCCCAAAAGCCAAGGGGCTGGAAGCAGGGCTGCACCACCCAGCTGCACAGTACAAACACTGGTGTCACTGGTGCCAGAGGGAGACCTGACCTTAGTGCTAAAAACCCCATTTATAACATAAAACTCCAAATTCAAATTGCTCTGCTCTTCAGGTTAAGATTTGGCTAAATGTAGATGCAGCAACTCAAGCATAATTAACTGTGCTCCAATTTTTAAGCTTAGGAGATTGCAGACAGCGAAGGATGAGGGGGGAATAAAGAAGAGGGAGCAGTGCAGATGCTGTTGATGTTTTAGGGAGATCTGTGTGCTCGAGGTTGATTAGCAGTTGTCAGTGTCCTTTCTGTGCCAGGAGCAGATAAGGCAGGAGCAGAGCACTGCAGGCAGCTGATAGCAGCAATTCCCAGATCAAGGCTTGTGGGGGTTGAGGATGCAGCAGGAAAGATTTCCTGGAGAAAACAGCTTGTGATGCTGAATGGTTCTGAAGTTTGTGAAAAGTGCCTTGAGCTTACTAAATACAAACATGTCACTGAAATCTTCCTCTCATCCTAGAGAACAGTTTTGTTTTAAACAGAAGGCAGTATCTCCCAAGTTCAAGCCCAAATTCATTTCAAATGTAATTGAGTTTGCCAAATACAAATCTTCAGCCATTGTTTAGAACATCAGCTACTTATAAACATGCACATTTATTCTGGAAAACATCACAGATCTTGTGCTGTCACTCCACATATCACCCTAATCAAAAAAGAACTTCATTAGAATGAACAAGAGAAATCCCCAGCTTTAAAACAACCAGTCACTCCTGAACTTCTGGAGGTTCACATAGGAATGTGGGTGACTGGAAAGATCAACCCATCTTTAATTTCTTAAGCCCTTTAAAAAACCCCAAAACTGTTATGCAAAGAACTACAACCCCTTGGTTGCCAAGGAAAACAGGGACAGTTTACAAACCTCAAGCAGGATGAGTGCCCCCAGCCAGCTGGGCTGTGGAGGGGCTCTGCCTTTCAGAGCATCAAACTCATTTCTGGGTAATAGCCCTATAATTTAGATATCAAACCCAGGCCAATGAGGGCCCAGCAGCCACAATCATCATGTTTTTAGCCATCCAACCTAGCACAGAAACCCTCCTGCAGTCCCTTTTCCTAGCACATTATCTTTAATCACAGGCATAATAGAGATTCAATTTGAGCCTTCAGCTGCATTTTCTTCCTTGTTATTCACAGTGCTGTATTTTCCTCAGCAATAAGCAATTTTCCCTCATTTCATTTTACATTGATCTACCTCAAAGAGAGTCTTTTAAGGTTTTAATAGCCCTATGTGGAAGTCCCTGGCCAGTAATGAAGACAGAAACTCAGGGTTTTTACCCATAAAATCAAATTGCACAAAGCAACTGCCAAGAGAGCACCCACTTCTGTTGTTCTCCTGCAGGAAACATCCCTGGAAGTTTGACAGTTGTTTGCAGCCATTTGCCAGCATTCAAGAGCCCAAATCCCCCCATCCAGAGCTGGTCCAGCACAGGCAGGGGCTGTTCAATCTGAGGCTCTCCCAGGGTGCAGTGACCACCCAAATGCTTTGTTACCAGAGGTCTGGGCTTCACCTCCTTGCTCTGGAACCTCCTCCAGCCCTTTCTCAACAAGCAACCTCTCTGAGCAGCATCAGCAGTCTCAACTGTTTAAAAAGAAAGTTGCCAAAACATGGAATTAATCCAGGCTGTGTAAATACCCAGCTTCCCCCTAATTGACTCTTTAAATGCACCTGTGTCAATGCAGGCACCCAGGATGTATCAGCTTGCAGGGCTGAAAGGTCTGTTCTCCCCCAGAGGCAGCTGGGCTAACATTTCATAAATTACAATCATGTTTTCCTTTTCTGTTAATAATTTCATTCCAAAGGTCATTTACCACACACACACACACTCTCACAAAGCTGGGGAGGGTGAAGGAAGCTGCTTGATTCCCAGGCACAGGAGTCAGTCACTCCATTGATGAAGCGAATCTACAACCTTACTACAAAGATATTTCTATCTGCACTGGGCTGGAAAATGCCTCCTGCCATGGATCAGCTTGTGGCTAACACCCAGGTTCCCAGCAGGTGTAAGAACCTCTCTGCTCATACCTTGGGCTGCTGAAGGTGTCAGGTCATCATCAGGGCTTGGAGCAACCTGCTCCAGGGGAAGGTGTCCCTGGCCATGGCAGGGGTTGGATGGAGATGAGCTTTTAGGGTCCCTTCCAACCCAAATCATTCTGGGATCTCTTCTGAAGCTCAGGGCTTCATTTGGGCACCCTCATCCCACACTAAAGCAGCCAAGCTTCAGTCACTGGGAGCTGCTGATGGTTCTCAGCAAGGTCTCACAGGGGATCTCTCTTTTTTCCTGGCAGGCAAAAAGGATCAGGCTCCACAGCAGCCATGGATCAACCCCAAAAGAGGGACCCCAAAGGTGATGGGAGTGCTGAGCCTGCCCCAGCCTCAACGGGGGTCTCCCACAAGGGATCCCAGAAAACCTGGGCAGGGTCTGGGTGCAGAGAACATGGTTTATACACACAGACCTGAGAGCCTTCCATGGTTAATACCCTTTCTGAAATTGCTAAGGAACATAATATTTTCTCTGACTATTATCATATTATCCTGAGAAGGCTTGTATGCCCCATCCTAGAGGGTGTCAGGAGCTTAATATTAATTAAATAGCAGATTTAAGGTTATTTCTCATAATCACAGCTGTGATTTGAATTATTGCTTGATGATATTCTACTTTGCCCTGCTTGCCGCTTTTGATTAATTATTTGCATTTGCTGGTTTATAACATCCACACATTGCTTCAGACAGAGGCATCTTTTTTGATTCTAACTGCATTATATTCTCTGGTCAGATGATGGATTGGAGTTCCCAGCATACCATAAACAGCAGCCTGTCCTTGCCAGCATGATATGTATCTATATCCCATATCCACTCCTCAGCATATCCTGCATTCAATCATCCTTATATTCATTTCTCCTGATATTATTATTATTATTAGCCTTAGGGAACTTGTTTTATAGGCTATTTAGTTTGAATTAAGCATGTATGCCAGTCACTTCTTGTTTCCAGGAGAACACAGATGATAAATGGTAGGATTTATGCCTGGACTCTGCTTTGGTCCAGTTCCCATCTTTACTTATATTAAGTAAAATATTATTTAAGTATTAAAACTATTGGGAAAACAACATTGTCAGGACCTTCCCTGCACACATTTCACAAGCTTGTTAGTGGGCTCATGAGGCACAACTGGAAATTGCATTTCCTTTCTACCAACTTTCTGATTTAATCAAACATGCTCTCAAGACATCGAGGACTTTTGCCATTTTCCCCCTATACAGCTCATTTCTACTTCCCAAAACTAAATCCCTTGATTGATCAAGGTATTGATTATATTTCAACCACATTTCATCTTCATATTAAACTGTCTACACACTGAGACTTTTCTGAAATTTTTATTATTTTAATTTAACAGAGTTATTTAGGAACAATTGAATGTCTAGACTCTTACCAGGACAAATGTTTGACCATCCTTTCTCTCAGCTTTAATGAGGCCAAATCAGGTAAGGACACACAGTGAATGCCACATGAGCAAGTCATGATGGAATATTCAGCCACATCATCCACTGTTCCCCCACACTCAGTGCAGCTACATTAGATTTTAGTGCTTTATCCCCTTCCCACAAGCAAAGCACACTTCAGTGACACAACACCCAAACTGCTCCCCATTGTCCCTCCACTTTCTCATCCTGCAGGTGACTCACAGAAATGTCCCTGGGGATTTTGGGAGTTGCTGGTATCCCTTGAGATGGGGAACACTCTATCTGCACCCCTTTGAAGCAGGGGTGAGTCACCAATCCCTGGTTTTGGCCTGGAGCCCACGTTTCCCTCTCACTCTCCCAGCACGAGGGATGTCAGTCCCCTGCTCCAGCCCTGCACAGACACAGCCACTTCTCCTCCTGGCAGTCACAACCCAGGCTTCTCTCCGTGGCTTTGTGAGATGTTTTTGCTTCGAGTTTCCAACTGATACTAAAAAATCCCTGCATTTACCCCCTTTCTGGAGGCGTTTGCTGCGCTGTGACAGCCTTTGGCACAGCAGTGTCACACACCATCAGCCAGAGCTACACATTAGTCAGCCCTGCTCTCCCAAAATAGAAGTGAGCAGCCTGATGCACGCAAGCGGATTATGAAACTATTTTGTCACATCTGCACTGGGAGATTAAAAGCTGACAAATGATTTTCATCATGAAAATGGGTTCTCCAGCAAGGTGAAGATAGGAAACAGCTGGGACACCACTACCAGAGCTGAAGACTGCCAAGACTGGCAGATTATCTCCTGTCTCTCTCATTTTTACATACAAATCCAGCTACCTGGCCATAGATTAGGGAAGGGAAGCCTAAAATAAGATATGACTTTATTTTTCAGACAGTTTTTCTTCAGTATGCAGCTGACAGGCCATTTGGGAAGGAAAATGAAACAAAGAAATCATATCCCTCCAAACCCAGATAGAAAGTAAATCCTCTGTGAGCCAAAACATGAACAGACAAGAAAAAAAAGCACCCACAATCCAAGTCTTTGCCTGGAAATATTACTATGAATTAAAATGATAATTCTTGCTCTCTACAAGTCTTACAAATGTAAGCAGCACATCTGAGCAAAATTAATCCCCAGATGCTGCAGAATGGCTTGAAATCGAGGGAATACAAAAGCAGGCAAGCAGCAGGCAGCAATGCAGGCTCTGGTCAGCAGCAGCCATCCCTCCTCCTCCTCCTCCTCCTCCTCCTCCTCACACTGAGATACCCCCTGGCAGCCCCTGGTCAGTGCCCTGCAGCCCAGCCATCAAGAGAGGACTCAGAAATGGCTTTGAAAGCAGAGACATCCTGGAGGACAGGACTGCAGGAGGACGAGGCATAGCTCATTCTTCCCACTTAATCCTTGCCAGTGTAAGCACATTTCTTATGGAAGCTTTAAAAAATGAAGTCCTTGAAGGAGCAGAGGAGGGAAGTGTGTCCCTGTGTATCGCTCTGCATCCTGCTGCAGGTGTTCACACGTGCTCATGGCCAAGGCACTGAGCAGCAGCAGAGAGGGAATGGGAGCTCATCACATTCCTGTCTCATTACCCTGCCAGCTGCAGCACTCTCATGGAAGAGATCTTGCCCAGAGTCCTGATTCATTGGGTCAGAGAGATCATGGGCTTCAGGTCAGCAGGGAGGAAGAAGGTGGGGTGGAGATATTTTCATGCTTGACCTCCCTTAGACAGTCAGGAGCTGGGGTTTGTTCCTTTGAAGAGCCAGGTCTTGGTCAGCCTCCCTGAAGTGCTACAGCACTGGGAGAGCTCCATGCTGGAGCTCCTCTGCTGGTTACCTCTGTGGCCCCATGGAGAGAGGAGCCCATGCTGGGGTGAGCCTCCAGAAGCTGCCTGGAACAGAGGCTGGACAGAGTTAAAGGAATAAAGTTGGGATTTATTAAAAGGCCTTCAAAGGATACACCTTGGGCAGTGCAAGAACCAGACCAAGGCTGCACCCAAGATGGACTCTGGGTCAGGAGTTCTCACACTTTTATAAGTTTTGGTCCATTTCCATATTGGGGTTAATTGTCCAATTTCAGCTTCAGTTAATGAAGTCCCATCCTCCCAGACTGCTCTCCTCAACCCTCTGCTGGTTACACTTTTTGGGCCTGAAGCTGCAATGCTGTCCTTGGTTGTGGGGCTGGAAAATGATTGTTGTGTCTGACTACACTGTGAGGAGAGCTTGCTGACACTTGTTCTGAAGTTCTGAGCTCTATACCAACGCAGTACAGAATCTGGACAATATGAAAGATAAAACTTAAGGCACCAAGAGCAGGACTTGTGATGCTGAGGGGTTCAGGCTGGAGCAGCCTCACGCCCTGGGACACCCAGCCTGGAGCAGTTCATGGAGAGCTGCAGCCTGTGGGACAGCCCAAAACTGGAGAAGTTCAGGGAGAACTTTCTGCCATGGGAGGGAGCCTGTGATGGAGCAGGGGAGGATTGGGAGGAGTCCTCCCCTGGGAAGGAAGGAGCAGCAGAGTCAGTGTGTGGTGAACTGACCACAATCCCATTCCCTGTACCACCATGGGGAGGAGGGAAAGCATTCAGGAGTGAAGCTGAGCCCAGGAAAAAGAGGGGGTGGAATGAAGGTATTTTTAGGATTTTTTTTTTGTATTTTCCACTACTACAGCTGATTTTGTTGGTAATAAATTGAACTAATTTCCCCAAATCAAGTCTGTTTTGCCTGCAGTGATAAAGGTGAGATCTCTCCCTGCTCTGATCTCAACCCATAAGCCTTTTGTTGTGTCTTCTCTCCCCTGTCCAGGAGGAGGAGGAGAGTGATGGAGCAGCTTGAGGGAACATGTGGTACCCAGCCAGGCTCAACCCACCCCAGCTCACACCATTATTCACACAGCCTCTGGGGACAGCATCACCTGCAGCTCCAGTGCCATCCTGAGCACCACTGGAGCCTGTTTCAAACATGAAATTCCACAGGTAAGTCCATCAACAGGCAAAAGACCCAAGATTTTGGTGCAGCTTTTCCTACCAAGCTGGAGAAGGGGAAGGTTAGTGTGGGAAGCCTGTTCAGAAGGAGTTCATCTACCCAGGCCCTGCAGCCTGCAATTGTGAGATTTATTTAAAGTACCCAGATAGAGAAAACATCTCATGAATTCCTAGGGGCTCACAGTGTGAGCTTCTAATAAATGAGCACTCATGAACATTAAGGGAAAAAACTAGGACTTTTAAATAAACACTCAGGCTGAGCACCTGATTTATAAATATCCTGTTTAACCAAAATAAAAGCAGAAGCTGCTCAGCTCCCTGGCCAGCCACAGCTCAACTTCCAGCTGGGTGTGAATGGCAGAGATAACCTCCCTGCTCAATTATTCACAGAAGTTATCCAATATGTCTGTTGAGTTAGTGACATTTCAATCAAGCTCAATATTTTGATAATCCAGGAAAAATGCACAGCACTTCATGCTTCACATAGAGGAGGGGAGCATCTTTCTACCAGGAGCAATCTGAAAGGGAATGTGACCAACAGAAGTCAATTTTCCAATCCCTGTACACTAACAACAATCTGAATATTCCAGCTGTCTGAAGCTGAGTTACATTTTGAACCTGCTTCCCTGAACGTGGAATATGCAGAAGAAAAGCCCTTCCTGAGCTGGAGAGCCTGAAGTTCACATAAGCAGAGCAGGACACAACACAGAGCAATTCAGCTCAGTTCTTCTGCATGTTCTGTGCTTCAGAGGGAGATCATAAAACCTCCACCCACCAAAATCTCTGCCTGAATATCCACAGAGGGAAGCAGGAGACAGGTGAATGTTGCTACACATTCCACTTGACCTGCTCAGTGTCCCACGTGGTTTGTAAAAGGTGTTTTCAACAAATACTATTAACTCACTTTGTTTCCTACAAGGTACTGATTTCCAATATTTTAACAAGTCATTTGAAACCCTCTGTGATGTTTGTATTTATTGCTTGAGTAGATTGGAGGTCTCGGGTGCAAAAGCCTGCCTGGGGCTACATGTCTCCTTCCACCAGAGACTTGATTAAAGGGAAAATCCAGACCAATATGTAGAAGAATAATTTTACTGTTACAAGGAAACAGTTTGGATGAGAGAGGATCAGAATTTTTTCCTTTTGCTATATATAGCTCAAAAATTTTACTTGCTCTCAATAGTTCGGTGAGGAAATATTGATTATAAGAAGAATTTGTTTATCAAATAAGCCTTTAATTTGTCAGACCCAAGAGGCACACTCTTCTCTGTGCTCCTGTCTGAATGTGTTTTTTCCTTTTCCTTTTCCCTTTCACACAAGTTCTGCCATCCTGCCTTATTTATTATTGACCCGTCACAGTTTGGAAACACAGTTTAAAATAAATGAGAGCCTGAATGCCATGGCTGTGGAGTTATTAAACTGCCTGGCATTGAGGAAATTGCCTTTCATAAACATCCTGAGCTCCTGTGGCTTTTTTTTCCTAAAGAGCTTAATACAACGGGAGACCAAGTTAATCTGAATCAGTCTTCAAGCTGAATTGTTAATAAGAAGGGAAGATGTATTATTGTTCAATATTGAAAGGCTGAAGTCAGAGGACAGAGCAGAGAAAGGAGTTTTCCATGTACAAGTAATATTCTTTGGACTTGCTGTCAGCTGATGCACAAGCTGATCAGTGACAGAAAGTGCCTTCACATTCTCAGCAGGTGAGGCCACACAGAGGATGTTCATTTAATCTCTCCTCCATCACAGATCCCAATGCCAGTGCCAGCACCTCACCCTGGCCATACAGACAATACCAGGTGCACAAAGAATAAAACAGAGAGTTCCACATTACTGTATGGGGCCACAGAAACACAATAAATATCCTGTAGTTGTTAATTCCCTTTTTCCAGCTGAGAGCACTCAGGCATGCCCTGTCCGTTCTAGGCACCAGAGAGGAGTGTACAAGGGTGGGTGCAAACACACACAGGTTTTTGGAAAGCCAGCTACATCATCCTGATTAGATGGCCCATGGAACATGTGAATCCCCCTACCAAAATCTAGACAAACCCATTAGGGACTCATGATGTCTGGGCACCCCAGGTTCTCTTTCAGGGCAGACTGACCTGACCCCACTGCTCTTACTGCAGAGCACACACCAAAGCTGAAGTTTAAAAAAGCTCTTTCAGCCCTTTCTGTGTGAAACAGCCAGAGCTGCAGCAGGACAGGGAGGCCACAGGATGTCCTGCCCCACCTGCACACTTGGCAATCCCACTCAGAGCTGGGATTTGTTTCTTACTTGCACTATATAATCATGCTCCCCTTCAAAACAGGCCTGGGCAGCCTCTGTTTGCCTCCATCTCAACATTTCAGGCTCCACACAAAAGCAGGTTCATTAATCTCTTTGCTATCCTTACATCCAGTGCTCTTTAACAGCCTCACAGGTACTGAGGGTTTGCGGTTTCTCTGAAGTCTGAGCAATTCCCCATCCTGGCCAGGAGCTGCAGCAGCAGAACCCTGCCCTTTCTGCACTTTCCTCTCTGAACAGGGCTCAGAGGGAAGAGGGACCACGATCATCCTCCTCACTGCAGTAACCAGTGTGGGACCAGGAAGGGTTCCCTGGAGGTGCCTCGACATCAGGCCTGAAAGAAGCAATGGAATTTCCAGTCCTCATCCCATTTCAAGCCCCAGCAGGACAAAGGGATGGAAACCAGTGTATGAAAACCCAGACAAAACCTGGATTGTTTTATGTTCATTTACCTCGTGAGAATGCACCCACACGATGCCAACACAACACCAGCTGCCATCCCTTTAAGAGATGTTAAACCTAAGCAAATCCTCCATCAGTAATGAATTCCTGTTTGAAATGCCCCTAAATTGAAGAAAATGAGTATTTCTTTTTCCGGTCCCGCAATCGGGGTTGCCACGCAACCGCCTCCTGCACATGGCTGATAACACTGGAGCGTGATTTCCCCGCCTGACTGCTCCCCAGAACAAAGCCTGGCTAATGAAGCTTTCAGATGCTCCTGGCTCTGCCTCTGACGGCTCCACACGGGTTTCCCCTGCTAGGATGTGACAGTGACAGCAGCGACTCGCTGTCCCTCCAGCCAGGGGTGCTGGGGATGGAGATGCCCAGCAGAGAGGCAGGGCCAGCTGTGGGGAAGAGCAGAGCAGCCCCCAGGATGGAGAGCAGGCCCCAGGATGGAGAGCAGCCCCCAGGATGGAGAGCAGGCCCCAGGATGGAGAGCAGGCCCCAGGATGGAGAGCAGGCCCCAGGATGGAGAGCAGGCCCCAGGATGGAGAGGAGCCCCCAGGATGGAGAGCAGCCCCCAGGATGGAGAGCAGCCCCCAGGATGGAGAGGAGCCCCCAGGAGGGAGAGCAGCCCCAGAAGCAGGCAGGGATGAGCAGGCTCTGGAATGCTGAGCCATCAGTGTTACAGGCCAAGCCAAACACTCTCTGCTTCCCATTTATCCTTCTGCCCTAAACACCCTTCCACACCTCACTGCTGCCTGCAGTGGGGACAGTGAGGATGAATTTCCTCTGGCCTGTACAGAAAGGGCCAGAATGAGGACAACTCTCCAGGTTAAGCAGTTCAGTTCCTTGAAGCACTTACAGATTATTTTGTTAACAAGCTGTTGGAAGAAACGTGACTGTGAGGGTCTCACTCAGCATGTGGAGGCAAACCTAGGTGAGCTGGTGGAGCAAGAACAACCACTGCTGGCAGGAGCACCAGCTTCATCCTCCTGAAGGACCTGAGGCTGGCACAGACCCGTTTGGTAGGGCTGCCTTCACACATCTCATCAGCACTGCCAGGAATGGTGATTCCACCACTTTCCCAGGCAGCCTGTTCCACTCTTCCAGTGAAGAAATTTTTCCTCTTCTCTAATTTAAACTTCCTCTGACACAGCTTGGGTCCATTTCCTCTTATTTTGTCACTTGTTGCCTGGGACCAACCCCCACCTGCCTATGTCCTATCCAGTAGCTGTAAAGAAGAATAAGGTCCCCCCTGAACCCCCTTTTCTCCAGGCTGAACACACCCAGCTCCCTCAGCTGCTCCCCAAATTGTGCTCCAGAGCCTTCTCCAGATGTAGTAGATCTACTCTTGACCAGCTCATTTCCCAGGAGGGCAGAACACAGTGAAACAGAGCATTTCCTTGGCCCTCCAGCATCTCATCCCCTTCATGGGATCACCCTCAATCCCTGTGTGGGTGTAGACACCATCGTGGTGTGGCCAGGCAGGGAGGATGGGACCAGCACATGCAGTGTCAGCTCACCAAGTGCACAGACACACCACAAAAGCTTCAAGAGGGACAAATTCCTGTTGCCAAATGCCTCTTAGACAGCACAAGGCTCTGGGAGAAGAGCTGGAGACGAGTGTTTCCCAACCAGCGAGCTGGGATGATTCTTAGACCTAAAATCTGATACTCCAGACACCAAAGCAACGTGAAGAGCAGGAAATGGGGAGCTGGAGAAGGTGACATCCACACAACTAAAGCCAACCTAAGGATTCAATCTTCCTCTCAAAGACACCAGTGCTGCAAACAGCCTGGCAGGAGTCCCAAGGGAAGCTCAGCACCCAGGGAATCCAACCCAGCCCTGCTGGAGGAGGAGGTTTTAAGCAAACAGCCCACCTGGCTGCTCACCCGCTGACTCTGCCTTGCTGGGCTGAGCTGAGCAAAGTGCAGCGTGGGTGCTTCTTTTTGGAGGCAAAATTGCCTAACTAGAGGCAATTATGTGACATTACCATTAAAAGCAGTGTGTAACAAAAAAGCTCCGAGCCTGTGTATCCTGAGGTCTGTGAACCCCTTTCTCTACTTTTGTGCTGAATAGGTCTCATTTAGCCCATTTGTTCTGTCCCAGGCAGGCAAAGCTGAAAGTAGGGTTGATCGATTTGTTAATTACAGTAATTTTATCTTAAATAGAGACAGCTGAGTGTTCATCAAGCCACAACTCCGAGAGAGCCCTACCCCCTGCTCAATAATTAGGGATAATAAGTGGCTCATAATAAATGCAACCCACAACAAGATGCTCTGAGAGGGCGGTGCAGAATCAGGAGGACTATTAGGGAACCCCCAGGTCTATTTCTCCTTTGGAAGAAAACAATGTAAAATCTTTAATCATCTCTCTTGAAACCCTGAGACAGCTCTGCCAGTTTGTTATGAGGAAAAAGGCAATTATTCCACTTTGTGGCTGCGCTTGTGTCCAGAGAAGGCTTAACCAGAGTCATCAGGGCAGGCAAGGGTGGCTCTTTCCTCCTGCACTGACTGGGCACATGCAGAAAGCTGAGGTGGGAGGTAATACCAGCAGGTTATAGATAACCACACTCCTTGGGAGTCTTAAAATCCTGGGTAAAGCTTAAAAGATTAAGTTTCAGTACAAGGCACAAGCAGTCTGTGCTCAGCTTGGAGCTTCCATCCACACCCGTGGATAAATAAGAAGTAAATTCAGTATTGAGGGCTCACCTCACCCTTCTAGCTCAGAAGGAAAATGCTGGCAAAAGCTGAAAGCAACAGAAAAACCATCTTTTGTCCTCATCTTCATTCCGGGATATGGCATTTCTGAAGCAGGTTTCTACTCCAGCCTGCCAAGAGCAAGGTTTGGGATCAGTGAGGAGAGTGTAACAGGACTCCTGTGTCTCTTCCAAACCCTGAAAAACAGACAAAATGACACCAAACCCACAGAGGTACACCCACACCCTCCATTTCTGTTGGGTTTCTTCCTCTTTTCCTGCTTTATCCCCTCGGTAATTACCCCTGCAGCACCTAGAAAAGTGCAGACAGCCAAGGTGGACACAGAGATGAAAACATCACCACCTCCAATTCCCTTCCAAGGACTAAGGAGAAAAGAAATACCTTCTTCCACTCCCATTCCCGGGCTCAGCCCCTGGCCAGGGCTGGAGAACAGAGCTTAGTGTGGAGGGAAGGGTTTCAACCCCTGAGCTTGGGGGATCCTGCAGGTCCAGGTGCTGGGGGAAGGACTTGGGCAGGGGAGGTCACCACTCCTCACTGTCCTGGGGGAGGACAAACAACACAAAGCTGCTCTGGCAAAGGGTGTCTGCCACCACAAACAGCAAAATAAACCCATACAGACCTGAGATTGGAGAGACTAGAGATACCCAGGACTTTTCCTAGCTGGTCAGTCAGTGCAGCTACACTTTTTCTTTTCCAGTGACATAAAACATTGAATTTCAGCCTCTTTTTCCCCCCACAAGGGGAAGACGTGTGCAGCCCTTATGCACAAACAGGATTTGGAGAGAACTTTAAGGTTCCATCCTCTCAGCATGCAAAACCACAGATGTCATTTATCTTATTTTCAGCACTGGGGAGTGCATGGGGATAAAGAAATAGATTTAATCAAATGCAGTCTTATTTTATTTGCAATAGTTGCTGTCACTTACTTTGCTCCAGGAAATGCATTTACTTGTGGCATTTCCCTCCAAGAGCTGAAGCTCCACTTGTTCCTGTGAAGAGACTGTATTTTTGCAAATACTTTTTCCCAAGGCAAATGACATTTTAAAAATTATTATTATTTTGATATTTCAGTTCCACTTCATCTACAACTACATTTAACCAGCATTTGCAAGATTCTTTTATGCCCTGTTCCTTATCTCAGCACTACATACATTGCATTCAGAATAAATCCTGGGCTCCTGTTCTGAGTGGGGGAGAGCTGTGTAATGATCAATCACAAAAGCCCTTGGGGATGGGAGAGATTAGCACTTCGATACTACTGAAGATGAATGGGTGGAATCAGTTTGATAAACTGGTGTTTTCCTCAGATAATTGCTCTGGAAGCTTTTTGATGCCTCTTGGATCCTCCTCCCCCTTTCTTTTTGTGTCTGGGTAGGAGAGCAAGCCCTGCTTTTCCAGAAGCACTGCTGGACAGGCTGCTCTGGTTTTAAACAGTTCACAGTAGATTTATGCCACATCTCATCACTTTTGGGCACTATTAGCTGTGATTTCAGCAAAGATCCAGGCTGGATTCCTGTTATTCTTGCTGGTGACTGGTCCAGCACGCAGGTCCCTGAGCACAGCTCAGCTGAGCAGGACTGAGGGGGTGGGAAGGGGATTTCTCATGGGATATGGACACATTTCCTCAAGCTTAAACCTTCAATAACTGCTCCTCCTCCTCCTTCAGAAGTCACTCAGGGTGCTCACCTTCAGCTCTTCTTTCTCTGGGCTTTTGACACCCAACACCAACCTCCTCTTCCTCCTCCTGGACCATCCTTCTGCAGCAGCCCCCCAGGATCAGCCACAGAGGAACCTCTCCTGAAGCTGTAACACAAAACTCCTGCCCAGCTCACTCAAAACTTCTTCAGGCACAGAACAAATCCTGCTGCACTCACAGCTGTGGTGCCATTTAACTTGTTCCCAAGCACTAATGAAAATGGAGCCAAGAGACTTTACTGCATTTTTATTGTTTCACTGAATAAATGAAATTTAAATACAGAATTAAAAATTCATAAAAAATAAAAGGTATTGAAAGCCATCTTTCAGAAGTGGGTTGCACATCACTGACTGAAAAATTTACACTTAGTTTTTCATACAAAGATAGGAAAAAAAATTAAAAAGCATATCCATCATCTTGAAAGAGTTGTTTCAGTTTTTTGTTTTTGTTTTTACATTTCTTTTAATATTTAAACCTGATGTCTGTCTCATGAGAATCTCCCATTAACCTTGTTTTTCACAGCATTGAGTCAAATGGTTTGGTGTTCAAAAAACCCCACTCACCTGTAGCCCACAGCAGCAGTGATGCCCTCCTGACCCCTCAATGCATATGGAACAGAATATTTTGTAAACCAGTGTAGGAAGGGTGGGAAAAATGCAGCACTGTGTGATTTGCAGAGTGCAATTCAGACTGCAGTGGATCTTTGAGCTCAGTAACACCTTTATGAGCTTGATATTTCTCAGGGTGTCACAGCTCTGGTATTTCTTTGCCATCTTGACTCCATCACTGCCACAAAGAATTGCAGAAGGAATATTGAATAGGTACCTTTGGTTTTTAAAGCCCCAGTTTAAAGCAGCTTGATCTTTCCAGAGAGAAAAAAGGAAAAGAATCAAGCTCTTTCAGGCACAATTTAAGCCCTATAAAAGAGGCACCTTGAGAGTTGTTGACACCAGGGTCAGGGTTGGGATTTTTTATTACAGGTTCTTAAGACGACATCTATGAAGGTGATCCAACCAGTCAATGCATCTGCATCATCTCAACCAAAAAAATATATACACAGACTCTCTAATATATGAATAATTATAAGATATCTGCACCACTCACACAGAATTCACAAAGAGATGGAAAGGATATGGACTGTGGCTCACCTGTTCCTCAAGGATCTTAACCACCAAGAGGAATTAACCACAGGGACAGAATAATCACAGAGTGAAGCACCTTTACTACAGAATCTAGGAGTTTGAGATAATGAGTGGGGAAAGCTACATTTCATCCTGGGAGAAAAAAGAAGAGGAGTGAAAATTCAGATTGCAATGGAAACAAACTCCTCTAACAAAAGAAATAATACTGGAGATTGCCACTAGTGCAGCTGGGATTTGGCAAATGAAATACTTTGAGTATACACTTGCAGGGCAGCCCTGCTTCTGCCACGTGAATAAATATCCAACCACGTTCCAAAACAGTATTTAGAGAAAGACATCCAGATTTCCAGGCAGGCTGAGGGTTTGACCCCTCACACTGCACAGTGGGGTCCCTCATGTGAGGTATTTCAGCATCACCACGAAGGAGAGCAACACCTCTGCACTGCCCTTTACAGGCACACTCCTCTTGGAGCCGAGGTTGGATGGTGATGATGATGATGGTGATGATGCAGCAGCAAGGTGTGGGTGCTCTGCTCTGCCCTCAGCTGTCCAGCCCAAAGGGATAACTGTGCTGGGTGTGATGGAAATGTGCAGCCAGAGCAGCGAGGGCTCAGCTCAGTTCAGCCACCTCCCATCTCAGGGACGTTTGTTGGCTGTTGAACAAACACATTCACACAGAATCTTCCACAAGGAAGTTCAGTTCACGTGGCCAGGTCAGATTCCAACCTCACATTAACTTCAGGGTATTTCCCCCGTTGTCTGTGGATACATAGGTTGTCCATAAAAATAAATGCTTGTTTTACCCTTGGTGGTGGCAATTTGGGTTTGCATTACCAGCAGAGCTGTGTGGGACAGGCATCTCTCTCCTGCCACACTGCACATCTGAAAGGCTGCTGTATTTTCCACCCCTTTTTTCGAGGAAAGTTATTTTCTTGTATTGCATAAATGTATTTAACTGCAGTCATGAAATAAACAACGTGTTGGTGTCACATCCCATCTGGCCTTTTTGGAAACATCCTTTTTCATTCTTCAAAGAGCATAATAGGAGCTTGACAGTGAAGCCCAGGATCATTAACTTTTGTGCTGACATGCCACAGGCAGCCATGGACCTCACCCAAAGGATGCCCTTAGTACCACTGCAGCATTTGGCTGTCTCTCCTCCAAAATGAAGAGCAAATCCAGAACACACAAATGCCTCCCACCATATTCAAGATCATCTTTTTCTTCTTCTGTTCCATCTTTGCTGCACAACCACTGCAGCTTTGCCTTCAGGCTTTGTTTTGGGGGATGTTTTGTTTAGGAACAGTCACTCCCCCTGCAAACTCTGCTACACAATGATAATTGCTGCTTGTTTCCAACACCCCTGTTAGCACAGAGGCCACTGTGCTCTCACTGCCAGCTGCCACAGAAGCAGTTAATAAAGGTGCTTTTCCTTCCTAGAAACAAGCTGTGTCTGCTCTGACACTACAACAGGAAAGTCTCTATTTCCACACCTTCCAAAAACTGCAGCCAAGTGCTTTTCTTTACTCATGTTTTTTTCAGAACATCCGAGGATAAGATGGGTTTTGCTTAATTATCCACTCAGCATGGGGGTTGATGTGGTACAAGTCCAAGAGGTAAGTGTCTGGGTCCAGGCAATGTTCACCTGTTAAAACAAGACATTAAAAAGAAAACCCACATTTTTAAATATCCTGAGTCCTTTAGCTGCTAGATTTGTTTTTTGTTTGTTTTTGCCCCCATCTGAAAACTAGGATTTGTTCACATTCATTGCAATATTATGTGAACAAATGCTTTCAGGAGCATTTCCACAAATCTGAGGTAATGGCTCTGAGAGGGAAGAGGGAAGATGTACATTCAATATTGGAAGAAATTCTTCAGTATTGGGGTGGTGAGGCAATGGCACAGTTGCCCAGAGAAGATTTTTAACTTACTCCTAAAAGCAGCTTATCAGAGTCCTTATTCTCAGCTACCATTTGTACTTACCAATATTGCCTCCCACTTCATACAGGAGCAAGTTTGTGCACTCCATGGAGTTGTTACTGAAGAGAGAAAAACACACTGAAGGTTAAATCTCTGCCAAGACAGGTTAGGCAGTTTAGTAACATTCCTTCCAAAAGGATTGTTCGTGGTTCAGAGGCCAGCAAAGAGCAAAGAGGCCACGGTACACAGACCTTGCTGATCCTCCTGCACAGTGCAGGACACCCAAAATGGGGAAAAAAATGAAACAAGGCAAGGTGTTGGTGAGACAGCAGCTGACCCACATCCAGAACTGCCCTTCCACCCTCCTTGTCTGGAAAGCTCCTGGGACACAGGAGAGGCACTGCCACGTTACCTACTAAACACAGTCTGCAGGAGCTGTGGCAGAGAGGGGCAGGAACTCCTCTGTTCCTTTCTTGGGTTAGTTCTGCAATTTGCCACAGGAGCACAGGAGGGAATTGCAGAGTTTATTTTAGGAAACCCCTACATTAACATAAACACACTGGAATTACTACTCCAGGCAAATGATACAAGTGATTCCAGGAGAGCTGGAAGGGCTTTGCTCATCAGGGTCAATGTTGCTGCTCCTTCCCTTCCCTTCAGCAAGGATTCTGGAACTCATGTGGTGCCCAGCAGCCCAGAGGGGACCACTGACCTCCTGACTGCCTCAGCACTGGGTGCAATCACTCAGTGAGCTAAAATTTGCCTTCCCCAGCACCATTTCCTGAGCTTGGAGCAGAGAACAATCTCTCCTCATGACTCACTCTGCTTCTGCCTCACCTCTACCCCAAGACAGAAGCCAGCAGCTAGACCACTTAAGGTTTTTTTCTTTTCTTTTTTTAAGCAAAGAAAAAGCCATTTACCACTTGAGGAGGTTGACAGTGTTAACAATATTCCAGCCATTCTGGCACAGGTTCTTCTGAAACTGCCTCAAGACGTCAGCAACCCTGGTTGCATTGTTCAAGTGCACCTCCAGAGAGTCCTTCAGGAGGAGTGATGCATGGACCTTCACAATCTTGGAAGGCTGAACAAGGCAGGCAAAAAGAAAAAAGTGCTTAAATAAAATGCTTTAACTGGTGAGAGTTTAATTTTCCAAACAGATTGGAGAGTGTGAAGAATTATACCTGTCCAGACAGCTGTTCAGAGAATTCAGGCTTGTTTCTTACACACACAGTACAGGTTGAAAGCTTATGGAAGCACCAAGGTGAGCATAATGAATAAATCATCAATGTTCTGGTGCTGAGGCCACCAGAGGAGCCCTGTGCTCTCCATCAGTGTGTGCTGGTGCTCTCTGCTGTTCAAACACAGCACTGACAGGAGCTTGGAGGAAAACAGGATTTGCCAGAAGAAATTCTGACAGGCTGTTTTGCACAAGAGTGAACAACTCCTCTGAAATATGTTTAAATTATTTGGGAAGGAATTTAGAGGTCTGGTTGCAGGCTACTGAATTCCAGAAAGGTTCTTTCCAGAGAAAGGAAGCACCAGGTGATGTGCCATCTTAACAGACATTATGGAGCAAAAACAAAATTAGGCAACAGCCTGAATTTATGCTTTAAAAAATGAAAAGAAGTCTGTCTTTATCACAGCAGACATATCTGTGCCAGCACATGGGACACTCAGAGCCATAAGAATTCTGCTCTTCACATGGAGAAAAACAAAATTTCTGCTCCTAATCACTTCCTTCTTTTAACCAAGTGTTTTGTAGTCTGAAATGTATTTAGTGCCCCTGCTGCTGAGATCAGTTTTTACCACAGCCTGGCCAAAAGCATCTGGCAAAGTGTTCCTCATTATTCTGCTTTATTTTGTCCCTCTCACTCTTTTCAAGGGTATCACCCCTTTTATCTTTCTGAGGTCTCAGGCAAACATCTGGCACTGCCACACAGGGGTTTGGGTTTTTTTCCCAAGCCCTAACTCACCTCTCCCTGGTTCTTTTCCACCTTGTCTTTATCAGCGTGAATCTTCCGTAACAAATGTTTAATTCTCTTGTCACAGAACTGGTACCTTTTGCTGCTGCTCTCATTCAGCTTTCTCACTTGGGCTACCAGGAAAGAGGAGACCTGGGCAGGGGAAAAGGGTGAAAACAGGAATTAAATCAAGCAGAGATAAGGATGTCATTTAGGAACCTGACCATCACTTCAGCTTCTTAAATAGACAAAAATATCTGTGTACCTTGAGGACAGGTAGACAGGAATTCAGCCAGAGGTTTTGCTCACAGCTCTTTAATTCCTCTGAAATTTCCAAGGCTATCATCCCTTCCCTATCCCAGCTCTACCAAGTCCAAGACACTGCTACACCAAGCACATAATTCCTGTGGAACTCACTGTCCAGAGCAGATCCTGGTAATGGATCATCATCCGCACCACGTCAGCCGCCCCCTCCGCCAGCTGCTTCTCCTTCCCCTCGGGGATCTTGTTTGGCAGCCCCTTGTGCATGAAGAGGTTTGGGGCCATGACTGTGGAAACGTTCCAGAGGTTCATTTTGTTGTTGTTTTCCCTGGCAACCACCTTGCTGAGAAATTCAAGAAGGGCCTGAGAAGAGGGAAAGAGACATAAGCCCGTCCATTACTAGTGATGCTCTAAAAGCTAGTGTGGCAATTGCTGGAGAGATCATTAATTAGAATTTTTTTCTTGATACAGATCAGCAAATCCCATTTCTCCAGTCAGAGAAACCAATTTCTAATACTAGCATGGCAACAAGTAACACACCAAGAGAGGTCTATCCAGTACTTATAAATCAGGAAAAGCAGTCTGTGTGGGAAACAGGTGAGTTTTTACTCCTTGGCAGGTGGTAATTTACAAAGTCTAGCTGTAAAAGCTTATGAATCCAAAGATGAATTCCCCCTTTCCTTCAGTGTCCCCTCAAAGCCAGTCCCAGATGTGGAAAAATAAACCCTTTTGGATTTTCTCTTTCACCTCACACCTCCACCAGAGCCATGACAGATCATCTTTGACTGAATTATACATTCCAGTGCTCTAAATGAAGTGTGCAGGGTGCTAAGTCAGCCTTACCTCTAATACCTGGGAGCTGAACTACTCAGGAGGAAAGAAAAAGGCAACAACAACCACCACAGCTCTTATAAAGCACAGAAAGGCAGAGGTGGTGTCTACTTATAAGCCATGTAGCTGTGGCACTTGGGGATATGGATGAGTGGTGGCCTTGGAAGTGCTGGGGAAATGGCTGGATTCAATGATTTCATGGGTTTTTTTCCCAATCTAAACAATTCTGTGATTCTAGGTTTTACCAGCTAAATCAAAAGCAAGCAGTTACCTTCAGAGTGTTTCTGTTGGACTCTGGAAGAATCAGGATCAGGAGGTTTAGAGCTTGCAATCTTTGCTTTAGGTCTGGAATATCTAGAAGGAGAGTGACAACAGGACAGAGAAGTCAGGTTTCTGACCCTTCTTTGTGAGCACAGGAATCCTCCAAGGAATGAAACAATTATTTATTGAATTGCTGGTCATCTCTAATTTGAGAGCTTTTTTCACAGAAGTAAATCAAACTCATACTGTCCTTATGAAGGGAACTACCCATGCTTTAGAAGACTGACTCATTTCCTTTAGAGCACACAATGAACCAAGCAGCCCTGATGCCCTTGAAGGGCAGCAAAAGAACCCATAATTCCCCATTTTTTGAACAAAGGACTCATGCACTCAGCATATCCAAACTACCTACTGAGGCACCAACCTCAAAGAAACGTGTTTGCACAACAGCACATCACCTGCAGACTGTGTGCCCTGGCCAGTTCCCACAGCTCAGTCTGTGTCATTACTGATCAGTTTGTCCTAAATGATGGCAGCAATCTTGCAGGCTCAAGTGACACATCCCTGCAGACCCCAGGACAGCACTGCTGCACAAAGGCACATCCAGCCAAGCACCTCAGCCCTCAGCTGTGCTGCGCTCCCAGGGCATCCACAGGCTCCCAGGGCATCCACAGGCTCCCAGCACAGCCAGCAGGAGAGCCCAGGGCCAGTGGAGCTTTGCACAAAGCCAAGAGGTGCTGGTGAGAGCAGACACTCACTCTGCACAGCAGCAAAGGCAGGCAGGTACTCTGCTGTCAGCAGCGGGGCCGGCAGCTCGCGGATGAATCTCTTCAGCAGCCCGGACACGTCGTTCTGGTGAACCTCATCCCAGCAGAACAGACCACTGTAGAAGTCCCTCTCCAGCTTCTGCTCCAGACTCTATGAAGAGATGGAATTTATCATGTGCCTTAATTAGCAAATGTAAGAGAAATGTTATAGCTGAGCACTGGGAGGGCATGAAGGGAAAACGGTGCAGAGAGCCTGAGCACACACTCCAGTATTTCCCAGCAATGGATGTTTCTGGTTCCCAGTTCTGGTTGTACTGGGAAGGGGACGAGATAATTCAGGTCATTCAAACACTTGCTTTGGCAAATGCTTCTTTATCACCCCTGATATGCAAATAATCCAAACAATGCTCAAGCTCATACCTTAATTCTGGTCTGGGACCCAGAAACTCTCAGGATGCCCTCTGTTTCAAGTCCTCTCTTCTCCAGGCAGGACAGCAGCTGTAAAAGGGGGAAACAGAAAGCTCTTAGGCACAGAGGATGAGGAGTCAGCCTGTCCTCATCACAGACTTCTGGCTCTGAGGACCTGAGGTGTGAATGAAACCAGCAGAGAACTTACTGCCTGGAGTAGCAGAGGGACCTTGGTGTTGGGCAGCAGCTTTTGGTCATTTTCCAGCAGGGTGTTGAGTGGAACTCCAAAGAGTCTTTTCTCTACAATAAAAACAACATTTCCAAGTCTGTATCACCTCTGGTGGAGGTGTAAGGGAAATATCCCCCACTGCAGACTGAGATGGTACTTTTGTAAACACAGATACTGCAGAAAGAGAGGACAATTCCAAACAAACAGGACAATTGCAGCCAGACATAAATGTGGTGGTAGGTCTTGATGCCATGATCCACTGACTTCCAGGAGAAATCCAAGGAAAACACATCTGTCACAAGGTTGCTTATCAAAAACCCTCTGTTCTAACATTTGAAACAGAACTGATGAGTGTATGATGAGAAGATGAGGGTAAAAAAAAAAAAAGGCACAAAAATGAATACAACTAACCTGTTGTTTTCAATTTTGCTGCTTTGTTTCTCTTCAGCTCAAAGCCCAGGATATCACAGAGAGCTGTAAGTTCAATGAGGGCCAGTGTGGGGATCTTCTTCATGTCCTGAGCCGACAGATCTCCAATCCTGGTCACTCCTAGTCTGCCCTTTGGGATCTTAAATCTCTGAGGGAAATAAACACAAAAGGTTCAGCTCAAGTTATCACTATTAATCCCACTAGTGAACAACTTTTGTTGTAGTTTTATTTTTTATCATAACCAGGCATCTGCTCTTCCTGCTGTGTTCAAGACCATACACATGCCCAAAACTACTCCTACTCAACCACCAGCTGAATAAATATTTTCCCTTTTCAATATTGCTCTTTAATCCTACTGGAGATGCCAGTTTTTCTAATTTAAAGGCAGCCTGATACCCACCCTAATCTACTTGAACTTTGGAAGCAGCCTCGTTCATTTGCACAGAGGAGAAAACTTTAGAATTATGAGTAAGAAAGTGTAGTTAGTTACTCTCCTCTTTTCAGAGGAAACAACATGGATGTGTGTCAAAATAGGCAGTTTCAGATAAAAAAAGCCTCATTTCTTTTGATCCTCCACTACACAGTGTCTATCCTTGCCCAACATTGCAAAGATAACAGCACAACACACCCCAAAATACCATCAAACACAGACCCATTGCAACCCCTATGTGTGAACTGGATTTGGTGTCTTGTACCACCTTGGCAAGACAAGACCAATAAATTGTAACAAGAAAAATCCCTCCAGTGCTTACAGTTAGGGCATTTCCATCCTTTAACTTCCTGGATTCAGACAGGAAGGATCCCTTGAGCAGGACAGCTGCTTGCTCTGAGTAGGCAACATCCATGTTGAACACCTCTTCTTTCCCAGGGTTCCGAACTGTGCAGGAATAATCCTGGGTTTCTGCTGCAGAGGAGACATTGTCTTGAATTTCTGCAAGCCAGGAGGGTGAAGTTCAGAAAGGAAATGTGCTAAAAATGCAGTTTGAGATAGGTTTGCTACCATTGCTTTTAAAAATCCTGCAGTAACATGTGGAAAGAGTGTCCTCACAGCACAGAGTGATTGTAGGGTAAGAGCCTGCCCTGAAAGGTGGTCAAGCTTTGGAACAGGCTGCCAAGGGGAGCGGTGGAGTCACTGCTGGAAGTGCTCAAAAATCGTGCAGATGTGGCACCTGGGGATGTGGTTTAGTGGTGAGGACACTGGTGATGAGTTTGTGGTTGGACTTGTGATTTTAGAGATCTTTACCAAGTTTGATCATTCTGTGATCAGTGTGAAGACACAACATTTATAGCTAAAATTACCAGGTCACTGGTAAGACAAGACCACAGCTTTAAATTGAAGGACACAGCTATAGCTAACATCTCTTTACACAACTTCTCATGGCATTTAAAGTTTCACTGCATGATCTTTGCTAGACTGATTTTATTTTCATCTTTCAGTTGCTTTATCAAAAACTTACAATGATCAGCTTGATCACAGCTTCTAACAACATTGGAGAAAAATTTATTAATCCACAGGTGTGAATAACCACGTAAAGAAACCACATCCCAACACTAACAAGGTCAATGTTTCAGACCCTGTGTGTACTTAAATATGTGTGTGGCTTTCCTTCCAGTTCCTGCCCTACTTCAGATCCTAGTCTGCATTTAAAAACCTCCCCCTTACTTCTCTGGGTGTTTGAAGTCCGTAGATTGTGCCACAGTGGATCTGGGCTGGACTCCTCTTTCTCTGCTGCTCTGTCCTGAAAAATAAAAAAAGAAGTTTTTTTAGGAACAACCAAAAGAGCAGAACTGCAGGAAAATAGCTGAAAAGACAGCAGTTTTGAATTCTTTATCAAGAAAAAATAAAATCTAAATAAAGCAGCCAACCCTCTCCCCAAAAAGGCAGTGTCAGCCTTTCTCCAGGATTTCCTCCTCTACAAGGCCAGCTTAGCACAGCTGAATTTGGGAAGTTCTCTTGTTTTGTTTAATGGTGATTTAACATGTCACTGGAACAAAGGAAACAGCAGAGGGCTCCAAACCATGCCAATGCTCCACGAGGAAGCATTCCAGCAGGAATGTTATTCCAGTCTGGGGCGGCTGTGGATCTGCAGGTTTTCCACCAACTCCTCAACACCACAGCCAGGATTTCTCCAGTCTCACCTTCCCTTCAGCTGAAATGAAATCATAACAGGAGCCCTAGACCCAGAAAGCCAAGTCAGCTCCCACGAGGCAAGAAGCTGTTGTAGGAGACCCCAAAAAAGCCAGCAAACCTCCGAGCTGCCCACTCCGAAGATGTCGCGCACGTCGCGCACGGGGTGCTTGTTCCTCCTGCGGCGGGAGCGGCTGTAGGTGTCCAGCCGGCGCTGCACGGCCGCTGCCTGGGTCCTGGTCAGCGTGGACAGCAGCACCAGCTTGTCCTTGTCCGAGGCCACGTCCCCCAGGAGCTCGGACAGCCCCGCGTCCTGCAGCCACTCGGCCTCGGCTTCTCCCTCTGCCAAGCGGGCAGGAGAAGGCAGAGTGAGTAGAGAGCAGCAGCCTGGGCCCTGCCACCCTTCAGAGGTGGAAAGCAGGAGCCTGGGCCATTCCCTGTCTGGGTGGCAATGGGACATCACTGGGAGGGAGCCACAGCTCTGTTCTGAAGCCGTGGATGATCCCAAAATCTCAGCCCTAATCCCGAGAGCCCAGCTGGGTTTGGGTTGGCAGTGGAGAGCACACAGCTCTTTGGGCAGTGCAGCTGCTCACACAGCTCTTACTGCTCATTCCAGGTGAGCAAAATGAGAGAAAAGAGCTGTGGAGGTAGAGATACTGCCAGGAGCACAGGCTCCCAGAGCAGCTGGGCAGAAGAGGGCCCAAGGGTGGCTCTGGGTGGTATTTAGGCAAGGATTGTGACAGGGTATGGGACTGAAGTCAGGAGGACTGGATAAATCTGCCCCTCCATGGGCTGCCTGTGCAGAGGGGAGCTCTGGCAGCAGCACACAGCCAGCCCAGGAGGAATGGCAGAGCTTCCCACCTGATCTTTCAACAGCTTTGAGAACAGAAAAAAGGTCTGTGAGAAGCCACAGCAAACAACACTGCACATTCAGCTTTTGTACTTTTCAAAATGACTTGGTTGCTTCATTTTTTATTTTTTTTAACCTATATGCATGCCTAGGTATCAACAACTTTTATTTTTTTTTATGTCCAGATCCTGATCTGGTAAGTTCAAATGTATTTTACTTAATGAACTTGCTGAACTCTTTATGTGCAACATCCCTATTCTTTAATTTTTTAAGTGGATTGGTATCCATCCACTCAACTAAAGCAAAAACGTTATTTTTATTCTGTGCATTCATTTTATGCCTGGGCCTATTCAAAATATCACTAAAATTAAAGACCATTCCAGTTCCAGAAGGAAGTGTGAGAAGCCTGGAGACAGTACAGCAGCATTACTCAAACAAGCTCAGATCCACCTCACTCTTCAACACATATAAAGCTCCACTTCAAACACAGAAGACTTTTTTTTCTTATGGGATACACTCATAAGGAAGGGCAAGTGAGAAAGTGCCCTGAGCAAGGCAGCTACTTGAAATTCAAAGATGAAAGAAATAATTTAGCAGGTGACTTCAACTTTAACACAGCAAATACCACAAAGCCTTTATCTTTTCAATTCCATCTACCACATTCATTCACTGCAGGCAGCTCCAGTACAGCCCTAGCAAAGGTTATACTGGGAAAAAGAAAAATCACAGCTGAATTGATTGGCACAGAGCAGCTCATTCCCACTCTTCCTGTCCTTTGCAAACTTCTGCCTCCTCAGTTATCACAGCTGCTCAAGTTTTATCATTGCTCCATCCATAAAAAGCAGCCATGCAGCTCTCCCTGAGAGATTAAATAATTTAATTTTTCTGGAGAAACCTGATGTTCATGCAGATTGCAAACACACATTGTGACACAATTAAAACTCAGTCTTCAGAGCACGGTCTTTGTGATTTTGGGTGCCAAAATGAAACAGAACTTTTTTCATCATCACACCTCAATAAATAGAGTTGAACTTGAAGTCAAGTATTTCCCTAAGTGAATCTTCTACAAAATTGTTTGTTTTTCCTACATGGCCCTAAGTTTTGCTCTTTTCCCATTTTGGTTTACAGAAGTGAGGAGGTGGCAGCATCCCCTGGGCACAGCCATGGTCCCACTCACAGCTCCTCACCAAACACCTCGTCCTCCACCCGTGGTCTCACAGCACAACAACACACAAAAAGCCTCTGGTTTATTTTGCCTTTGGGAACTAGGGGAAGTGAAGTGTATTGCTTGCAAATTTTGAAAATAGCCAATTCCAGTCATAACAGGAAACTGATCTTATACACAATACCACACAGCATCCCCTCCATCGGACATCCGTGCGAGCCTGCTGCCCCCCTGATGCCAAAACACCAGATTGTAATCCCTCTGTTTACTATTTTGGCCCAGTTATGTTTGCCAGAAGCACAAAAGGAAACTGCCAAAATGGGCTATTTCTGGGGGAAAGGGAAAAATTGGAGAGAAACAGGTCAGAACAGAAATCCACAGAATACAAGCTGCAGGTTTAAGCCTGGAGAGCTGCTAAGATTTGCCTTATGAGTTCCAGGCAAGCATTTCAAGAAGGCACAATTAGGAATGATTTCACAAAACTAAAGAACACCAGTTCCACAAATTTACTTGAAACATAACCTAGTCAAAATCAGCATTCATAATATTCACTTTCCAAACATTTAAAGGACAGCCACAGCACCCGACATTTTCAGGCTAAAACATTAAGCACGACTTCCTATGTAATATTTGAAGGTGAAGAATCACCCTTTGCAGGCAATTCTCAGCCACAGTTCTGTGCTGTAAGGTCACAAACAGGTATTTTAGTGGCAGAGTGCCTGTGTCCTCAGCTGGCTGTGCTGTCAGCCAGGCAAACAGCGACAGCAAGGACAGCACAAGGCTGCATTTCAGGAAAATGCTGCTTCCTACTCCCACCAAACACCACGAGAACCCTCAGCAGCTTCCAGCTGGCCCAGGTCTGCAGTTACATGCTGTCCTCCCACTGCCAGCAGGTCACCAGCAGCTCTGCAGGGGACACCAGCCCTCAGCCAGGGGACACCAGCCCTCAGCCAGGGGACACCAGCCCTCAGCCAGGGCTCCCCAGGGGACACCAGTCCTCACCCAGGACACACCAGCCCTCACCCAGCCCTCACCAGGACACCCCAGCCCACACCCAGGGCTCCCCAGGGGACACCAGCCCTCACCCAGGACACCCCAGCCCTCACCCAGGACACCCTAGCCCTCACCCAGCCCTCACCCAGGACACCCCAGCCCTCACCCAGGGCCTGCTCAGGAGCCCAGTGTTCCCAGCTGGGTCAGCATTTTTGCAATGCCTTATCTCCACCAGCCTCCCCACCGTCCCTGTGCCGTGGTTATCACCAGCCATCTCCCAGGCTGAGCCATGCTGTCTCCAGACACAGCTGCCCAATTCTCAGTTCCCCAGATTTATGCAAAAGGTGGCAGTGCCTCTGGCTCTGAGGAGCCCCACAGCCTCTGTGCTCTAAGCAGGAGCTGCAGAGATGTGGAAGCCAAACCCTGCACACCATCCAAAGCTTCCCCACTCCCAGCACAATGTTTATTTGCCTAAGCTTCTTCAGAGAAGGCATCAGGAGCCCAAGCCTGCCCCACCTCCTTCCTCAGGCTGCTGGGAAGGCTTTGCTACTGGGAGCATCATTTCAAGCCTGTCTGGTTTCAATGGCCAATTAAACACTCAGATCCTTCCTGCTAGATTAATCTACAGCATTAAAAGACACTTTTCCTCGTATCCCTGCTTATACACAGTAATCAAACTGCCTCCAGCATATCAGTCTTTAGGATATCCCAGACAGTCTTTGATCTCATGGGATGGTCTACTTCCAGTCTCCTTCCTGGTGCACTCATTTTCTGAATCACTTTGCATCTCTTCCAGTCCAAAAAATCCAACTTGTGTCAAAGGGACAATCCTTTAACAGCAGACCTTCATGTTCACCACGTCCTGCCAACGATGGCAGACAGGGACAATGATACTCCCACCCTGCTCCCCAGAGCCTCTCTGTGCCCCCACAGGAGCTCCTGGCCCTTCCCAAGCCCAGCAGGGCACTGGGGCTGCCACACAAACACCTCCCCAGGACACAGATCGCTCCCAGCATCAGGCAGCACAGCAGCTGTGCAGGCTGCAGACCTGTGTTTGAGGGGATGTACAGCAAACCACCTCCATTTCCTCAAAAGGGACCCAGGAAAGGTGTGATCCTCACCTGGGGGGTCACTGGGTGTTTGTCACTGCCTGCCAGCCCTGCAGCACACCCCAGGGCTTTGTACCTCCCATGGCTAAAGGGACTGTCCTCAGGAACTGTAGTGACAGCACAAGGAGAAATGGGCTCACACTGGAAGAGGGGACAGTTGTGTTAGATATCAGGAAGAAATCCTTCCCTGTGAGGGTGGGCAGGCCCTGGCACAGGTGTCCAGAGCAGCTGTGGCTGCCCCTGGATCCCTGGAAGTGCCCAAGGCCAGGCTGGACAGGGCTTGGAGCACCCTGGGATGGTGGAAGGTGTCCCTGCCATGGCAGGGGCTGGAACTGGATGAGCTTGAAAGTCCCTTCCAACCCAAATCATTCTGTGATTCTATAGAATGAAAACATATTCCAGAAGTTTTGGAATAACTGGCCCAGGTTCCAATTATTCCAAAGCACTGGATAACATCAGTGCTGCAGAAAGAGCATTAGAAACAGCCCATTCACACTTCTTCCAAAGAAAGCTAAAAAAGGATATGCAGGAAAACTGCATGTGGATGGGTTTGAGGCTTTCTGGATGTTTATTGTGGTTTCTAGAACAGGAAATTAGAGAGGGATCAGTCTGCCTTCCACAGAAGCAGCTCCCATAAAAGCCACTAGGATGAATCTCAGAAGCATGCACACAAACAAGGCTTCCAGAACAGCCCCAGCTCTCACAGGGTGTTTGCCACACACCTCCTGAGCTGGCACTGAGAGCCCCCACCCTTGCTGGGGCTGCTTGAAAAACCTGCAGCCTTGAACATGCTCCTGGGACTGACCTTTGGGGTCAGCTTTGCTTCAGAAGCCGAAACCAGGCCAGGCCAGCCCTCCCCTTCTGCAGGGCATTATCCACCACCCAATTAAAATATTATCTCTATCCCTGATCGACTGATAATATTCTAACCATACTCCAACATGCTTCTGAATCGTTCAGGTGCATAAGCAAATCTTCTGTTTCAGATGTTCACATTCCTCTCCTCACTCCCAACATTTTTGGCAACCTACCCTCCTGTGTTTTGACATCTGCAAGGCTGCATTCCTCCTGCTCGGCTTCAGTGCTCTGTTTAATGTTCTCTACTTCCAGCCAAAAACTGTCCATTGACAAGTTGTCCAAGGCCTCTACCCTGGAATTGGTGTTCTCTGACGCCAGGGATGCCACAGGACTCCTCGGAGGAAGCTGGTTCATTTTCCAAGGGCAATGTCTGGTGCTGAGAGAGGAAGAGATAAGGAAGGAGAAATTAAGCTCCACGTATTCCCCACGGCCTTGGTGTCCAGCCCTCACTGATTAATGACTGCAGCAAAGCCAAACACAGGCAAGTGCTGAACCTCCTTTGCTTAGTGTTTAGCACTACAGACAAGGCTGGGACTAAATCCCCTGGAGAATGGGGAAAACTGCTGTCCAAACATGCCAGAGGACACAGGATCAACAGAGCCTTTTCAGGGCTGTCCCTCCAGTGACCTCCAGCACACCACTACCGCCCCACACTCATTGCAAGGCTTCTCTGCAAGTTTACACAGGCACCTTCTGCATCCTCAGCCCCCCAGGATGTGCCAAGCTCAGGTGCTCCAGGACCTGGCACAGACAGGAGCCTGGCAGCTCCCACCACAGCAGCCCAAACCCTTGGGCTTTGTGTTCCCCATGCAAAAACCAGCCCAGCTCCATCCCCTGAGCTTCAGCTCACACAACAAACAACTCATGGGGCTGAGGCCCCCTTTTCCTGCCCAGACCAGATTTTTCAGCTGTGAAACAACATGAGGTGTCCTGGGAAACCCAAGCATATGGAATTTTCTTACCACCCTGCTGATTCATTCATGCACAGCTGAAGTCCCAGCCTGGCCTCGTTCAGCTTTCAGCCCCTGTGCTGTGAGCTTCTCATCACTTCATAAAACAGTGCCTCTCCTAAAATGAGCTATAATTGTCTTCAAAAAGTTCCAAGCCATTTAAGCCCTGCTATACATATTTTTCAAAGACTAACAAAAAAAATGGGATAAGTGGAACATACTTATGAGAACACCTCAATGGTTCCACTGATGAATACAAAAATTAAAGAGGTGGAACACTAACTGTGGGTGGTTTGAGAAACACCCATGAACAGCCATGACCACCAAACAGGCCAAAATTTCTTCCTAGTTTCATTTAAAAAAAAAAAAAAACAAAAAAAAAACCCCTCAAGTCTAAGTCTCACACCTTGAAAACCATGACAACAAAACACCCATGAAATGCTATTTAGCCTCTTAGCTCTCGGAGCCAAAAGTTATAGATGGCAAAATATCTGGAAAGTTTTATCCCTTTTCGTTCCAGAAAGTCATTATTAGCAGTTTTGGCACAACTTGCTTCAGTTATGAGAAATATTTAAGTCATAAAGGGCTAAATTTGAAGATCTAACAACTAAGAGAAATGTTGTAGGCCATTCTGCACTTGTATTTACACACGTGCACACACACCATGCTCACACCTCACTCTAACACACACAGGCAGCCCCTCTCCTCTGGAGTTCAGCAATAACCATCACTGCAGGAATATCTGGAGACAGCCACAGCCTTTAGAACTAGAATTAAATGGGTTTGTTTGTTTTACAGGAAGACAAAAGTGAAAAATTGACTTGAGCTATTCTGCCACCCAGCAGAACAGAGGTGATCTGCTTTCCTATTTCTGGATATCCAAATAGCACTCAAGATACAGATTTACAGCCTGGTGGAACCCTTAAGTAGTCCATCTAAGTTTGTTGTTTTTTTTTTTACCTGCACACTTTGTGTCCAATTCTCCCAGTTCCATTGCAGTTACTAACTCAATTTATTTCTAACTCTTTTCAACTCTTTACCCACTAATACTTCAAAACTTAGATTGCATCCCTCATATTAACTCTTCATCTTTAATGCTCCTCTCCATTTTCTCACATTTGCTGACAACCATCTCCTAAGATTAGATTTAAACAAAGACCCCTTGCTAGCATCAAAAAAGCTGTTCAACGCCTTCCCAGGATTCTACTATCAACCAGTCAACAGAACTCATCACTTGCAACATGAAATGGAGTGGAAAAAGGAATTCAAATATTTTGAGGGAGTTGGTTTTGGCCATGTGAGGAGCACTGGAAGACAAACTTGCAGTGAAGGAGTCTCCCAGCACACAACACTCAGGAACCGTCTTACAAGCTCTCCTAATTGCTCTACTACAGGCTTTCAACAGGTATAAAACAACTCTTCTTGCCTTGAGTAACTGCCCTGTATTGCTGTGACATCTAGGTTATACAGGTTAAAGCAGCTCTGAAATGTTCCTTTCCTTTGTGTTCAGCTTGGTTTGGAGCTGGCTCATAACACCCCAGAAATCTCCAGGGATCAACACCAAAACAGAATTTATCTTTGCAGCTCCATCAGAACCTGCCCCAGCAGGATGCACACAGATGTTCTCTGGGACACACACAGCACCAAAAGCCCACCAGTCACGCTACAAACCTGCTCTAGGAAAGCCACAGCTGAGCTAATTGTGTGTCAAACAAAAGCCATCCTAAGTTTTTTCCCCTCAGCTGGCTCATTTACTGATGCACTAAACTTGGCTTCACCGAGTTGCAGGATGTTGATATTACACAGCAGCTCTGCAGAGGGACAGCAGGACCCAAAGCCCAGCTCAAAGTGTTAAACCAGAGCTGCTGTTGCTCCTGTCCCACAGGACAACATAAAAATCAGCCCTTCACATTTAGAAAATGTTTGATTTTCTGGTCTAAGCTGCTTTTTTTATTTTTTTCCTTGATCTCAGTGCACAGTGCTTTGCAGATCCAGCTGCCCAGGTGGAAGGTTAATTTTAGATTCAGTGCACCTAAAAGATTGTTCTTCCTCATTGCATACCCGAGTCAACTGGAGGGCAGCCTGTGACGTGCAAGCACAGCAACAGCTGAGATTGAAAGCAGAGATTGTTGGCTTAAAATGTTAATGGCTCAGTGCAACTGGGCAAAGAGTAGGTGGAATAATCAAGTTCACTCCACTGCACTGTCAACGTAACAAAAAAGCATCAGATTATGAAGCTTTAAAAATTAACCCAACAGAAAGGAGACTGGCAGAAAGATCTTGTTAAGGACAGGCACATAGGAGGGGATCTGTGGAAAGACTGAGCATCTTAATCCAGCCTGTGTTTTAAAGCACAGCCAGTTTTAACAAGGCTTGAGATTCACCTGGCACTTTCAGTCTAAGCCTGACTTCACAGCATTAATAGCTGTGAGAAATTAGGCTGGCACAGACCTTACAGAGTTCATTTTCTTATTGTTCCTTCTCTATGCCCCTTCCACGAGGATCCCTGGAAGCCCTGCATACCTGGCTCAGTGCTGGGGGCTCACCGATCCTGCCCTGCTTTCCATCTGCTCCTAGATACTGTCAACACACTGCAAATACATTGCAAACACTCATGTAATTCTTCACCCTCTTGAATACCAAAATACAATAAACACTGTTGCTATGTTCACTCCAGGCTTGAATCACTCCCATGAGAGAGCTTCTCAAAGGAACCGGAGCTGCTTGGGCTTCTTTTCTGCTTGCTCAACATCCCTCCCTCGTTGAAATACCTCTTAGCAGATGAATAAATAAAAAGGTTCCTTCTCAAGCATTTCAAACAGACCAGGAGGCAACAAGTGCAAGCCAAGAAAATGGAATTCTTTTAGGACTGCTTCCAGAAAACTGAGATGGGAAAAAGGCAACAAGAACAGAAGAATTCAGGCAGACAAGGCGGTCCTGCCACACAAGCAGCACCCAGTCTTTAAAGATATTTCCAAAGATCTGGAGCAAGCACAAAGGCACACATGGAACAAAGAAACAGACAAAGTCTGCATGAGCCTCAAGAGAAGGTTTGGAGTAGCACACCAAGTCACAGCATCATTCACAACAACCCAGACCATGAGCATGGAACACAAGCATCTTGCAAGGAAAAAAAAAAAGAGATTAGTCTATCAACTGGTTGCAGTATTTTGACAGATAAAGACCCTTAATCAGAGAACAAAACCACATTTATGTCACACCACGTACATCTTAGTTGCTTTCATTTACTTCAAGGTCAAAAACATGAGTTTTTGTCATGAGGACAAAAACAAAACCTTGAAAGAAACAACCAAAAAGTCCATGCAGTCTCTCCTCACATTGTTTCCAGGTTCTTACCCTAAGCAAGCAGTTAAACCTAAATGATGAAATGTGTAGTTAATTCTGAAGAGAAAAAAAGTCACCTAAAGATCAGCACATCACAGCTCATAACATGCTAGGTTTTCTTGTTTATAATCATGTAGTGGGATAAAGGCATCCAGGAATAACAGACAGGAGTATTTGAAAATCTGAGAAAATCCTGAAGTAATAATTCACATATATATATATATATTTATATTTTTTTAACATAGATATAGCTGTAGCTGTTTTGCTTATTGAAGGTTTAAACCTCATCCTATCAAAATTATCAATGCAAATATAAAAACAGGTTCCTGTATGGAAGAAGTCAATCTACTCATTATCAAAACCTGACATAAAAACACATGATCACTATTTCAGTCAGACACACAAAACTACACAAAACTCTATTCCTATCAGAGACAGCAAAGTTATGCAGGAGATATCTCATGAACAAAAATTCCACTACTTCTCTACCAAAGGTCTAAATCAGAAGAAAGCCCTACTGCAAATCTTTAATGCCTGGCTTAGTTACCCTCAAAATACCCCAAATTTTGTACAGGAACACCACTACCAATTGCTCCCTTCTCCCCACACCAACATGTGGAAAAGAACTCCTAAGGTTTACTCTTAGGAGAAAATGGAAAGCACATGGCTGGTTCAGATTCCTCAGACCACACCATAAAAGCAAAGAGAGGCTAATTATCAAATTACTGTGGTGGCAACGAACAGTAACTTACCCAACAGACTCTTACCCTGCTTTCCTTTCCCTGGCTCAACTCAACAAAAGCAGCTAAAGAGCCAGAATTAAAGCAATTTTTGCATTAGTCTGTCACTGTTGATGTACACCTGCATATCTCTGACCAGAGACTTGCTCACATATTTAGTAGTTTCACCAACAGCATCCCCTGTGAGAAGTCACAGTGCCTTTAGCCCAGGTTATTTTCTCCAGCACTGCTGCCATCCCCATTTTTGTCCCTATTAAGGTATTTTATCAAGGACTTTTCACGTGTGGGATGGCACAGTTGAAGGTCTGTCTCTACAGCACCAGCGAGAATAGCTGAGATGTCGCTGCCACAATTTGCTAATAAGATTACAGCTTGTTTTCAGTAACACAGCAATCAGCTCATCAAGATCTTCCATTATGCAAGCAGCTCAGGGAGCAGCGTCATTTCAGGTTGTTTTGAAGAAGCCTGTTCTGCAAGTGATAAAGAGGACATGCCAGATCGTGCTGTGTGTGTGCAGTAATTCCCACCAGCTGCAGCTCTCCCCGTTCTGTGCAGCAGCGAGAAGGGACAACCTCACCTCCTGTCCTGGCATGGCCAGGGACACCAGAAAAAGCAAACAGCAATCCTTTGCCCAGGGCTGTGGGGAGTGAAAGATGTGAATCCTGAGGCTTGTGTGGATCCCACTGCTTCAGCCTAGCACCTCCAGTATTTCCTGTGCTGGACAAACCCCACAGGATGGTGAAACACTGGCACAGGGTGCCCAGAGAGGTTGTGGATGTCCCATCCCTGGGAATGTCCAAGGCTTGGAGCAGCCTGACCTGATCACGGGCAGCCCTTCCCATGGATCAGTTTGGAACTTTATGATCTTTAAGGTCCCTTCCAACCCAAACCATTCTATGGTTCTGTTACCTCCACCACAGCTTTAGATCTCAACTAAAGCAGAGGTCTGCTGCTTTCCTGACAATAAGTGTCTCTATCAAAATTTTTAAAGGCAAAAAAGCTCCATCTCTACTTCATTATCTCAGGCCTTCATCTGGAATAGATTTGTCTCCACTCCATCTAGTAAGGGGCTAAATAAGCAAGTTAAGGAATAGGGAAAGTTGCCCTTAATCAGAGATCTGCCTAGAGGCATCTGTGACCGAAACTCAGAGCAGAATCAAAACAGGATTGATAACCCCATGCAGATACAGCCAAATTAAAAATATTCAAAGCCATGTTTAACTTAGACTATTAGCTGGGTGTCTGTGCCATCACACTAGGGTTTGTTTTGGCCTCAGAAGACACAAGCCATCCTCTCTGTGCATGCTTTTGTGTTTGACTGTAAGGTCGCTGTGGACGAGCCTGTTGTTCACTTTCCCTGCATTAGCAGGGTAAGCCAAACAGGAAAGGGCTTTCATCCAAAGGGAAATCCTGCTGGGAGAAAGGGGTACCTGGCCAAAACAAATCTTTAGTAGTACTGGGATCTTTAATGTGATTGTGAATTGATAAAGCAAATCTAGAGGATGATTAGATGACAATAACTATTGAAAAGTGGCATTCCTAACCCTATTTCCATCTTTACTGAATCCATTTAAACACATCAGCAGCTTTGTCCATCCAGTTCCCACAAGGACCAGGTCTGCCATCCCAATTCCACCCATCAGTATGGCACCAGGACCCCAAACCCCTCAGCCCAGCTGGCATGGGGCCACAAACCCCACAGCCCAGTAGCTCCCTCTCCTCTCTCCTGCACAGAGAAGCTGCCCCAGGCTGAGCCTGTGCACAGGAGTGCCACGAGGAAAGCAGCAGCCAGGGAATCACTGCCCTTTGGTGACTTTGCTGTCACAGCCCCAAGCACACACTGCCAGGGGTTTTGCCGAGGCAAATGAGTCAATAGCTCCCAGTCACTAAACACATCCTCAAAACACGCTACCGTTAGACCGGCTGAGGCACCTTTACTCTATTGCCATCACTGCTGGGGCTTCAGGAGAGATGCTCAGGCTGTGCACACCTCAGGCACTCAGCTGGGGGAACAAGAGCTGAGGGACCACTTGGCTCCCAGAGGAAAGGCTGCCAGCATGTTTGAACCCACCATAACAAAGGCTGTGAACTTATTTCTTATTAACATAAAGGGTGGAACCTACTGAGGCAGGTTCACACATACTAAATACTTGTTCTACAGCTTCTTAAATGCTGAACTTGGGGTAAATCAGGATGATAGAACTCATCCTTATTTCTTCTTGTAGCCCATTCTACCAGCTGTAGCTGCATTAGAGCACAGAATGAGTAACTGCAAGCTGTTGCTCAGCTGCATGAGAACAGCCCAGAGATGTTGGAGAGGTCACAAGAGTGACGTGCTGACCAGCACAAGGGAAGCAGGGGTGGAGAGGTGTGCTGGAATCCAGCGATGCTTCACTCGTGAGAGCTTTAGGGATGCAGGAAGACAGGGAGGAGTCTCAAACTCCTCGTGTGGATTTCTCAGGGCAGAGTTATTACACATGACACAGGCTGCCATGAGAAGCCCTTGGCTGGGATTTACAACCAATTCTGTAACTGGAGTGTCACCAGCCAGCCCAGGGCCACCAGCCCTGTCTGTGAGCCACCCCTGGTCCCACGAGCTTTACAACACTGAGAGGAAGAGGAGGAGGGAGGCAGATCTGGCTCAGCAGTGGTTTGCTCACTGTTTGGAGCCATGGCAGCAGCACCAGCCCCATGCAAGCCAGTAGGAACCTTACTGGGAACCTCAAGGAGCACATCAGAGCTGCTGATCTAAAATAAACGCTGATTACGGTCAACTAATTAGAAGAGCAGGCTGGCATAGCTTTGCCCCATTGTGCAGGCAGGTTTTAGGTCAATCCTAGGAAAGAGGCTTAGTTCACATCCACAGCCACCTCACACCTGTGGTGAGTCCTGAGTGAGGAAGTGTCACTTGGCTGCAGTTCAATGTTTTGGGCAAAGTTGGAGAGCAAGTTTGAGGTTCCTGCTGTAGCACCTCTTCAGAGCTGACCACAAAGGTGTTCTGGCACCAGCACAGACCTTGGAACTCAACTAACTCGTTTGGCAAAAGCCTTAAGTTGTTAAATATTTTGATTTTTATCAAAGAAAGCCTGCAATACTGGAGGTTTTAATCTCGTTCTCTTACACGTGGGTAGTTTTGAAGTAATTTACCATATCATTCCTGTGTTAGTCCCCCTACAATTATTATTAATTATTTTTTTTCACAACTCAAATTTTGCCTGGAGACTTCTAAAGATTTCTCAGCTTGCTTTGAACGCACAGTCTCATCAAATTTGACTGGAAAAAATGAGAACTCAGACACATGAAAATGTGAGCTGTGATTAGAAGTAAAATCACTGTCAGCACATTTATCCAAACTCAACAGATTCTGACCATTACAGCAAGGAAACATCCTAAAACTCAATGCAAACTTCTAAACTGATGCAAATACACCTTAGATGAATTCTTAACTCATATAATATCCATTAAGCACACAAGCAGTCAAGCAAAGCAGTTCAAATTTCAGTTCTATCCTCCAGTACCTGCATGATAAATCAGCAGTTCTTCCATTGCTATAGATGCACAAGGCCCAGAGGAGGGCTCAGAGCCCAAGGCAGGTTACCACCGTGTCACAAGGAAACACTTCAGCCCCACTTCCCCAGCTCGCCGCACTCACCCCGAGCACAGAGAAAAGAACGGAGATGTTCACAGGCTCAGTACGAGGAAAAAGAAAGGGAATTTCCGCAGGTTTCATTTCAGGACCGAGGCGCTCCGAGCACTATTCCGAGAGCATACAGCAGCCTGCTCACCTCTAGAAATTCACCTTGCTTCCACCTCCCCTGGCCCAGGTGCCGGCTCGCCCCCGCTGCAGGGAGCAGAGCGGCGGGGATGCCCTGCGGGAACGCTCCGTACCTGCCCAACAGCTGGGCACAGCTGGCTGCCCGGCCAGCCGCCAGCATCCCTCCCCTGGCCATCCTGGAGCCAGCCGGGCCGCGCTTCTCCATGGCCAGCCGGGAGCAGGGGGACGATCCAGCCGCGATGTGAGAGCCGAGAGCTGCTCCTTGTCACCAGCGAGGTGCCCGCCGCAGGAGCATCCTCTCCTCCCCGTGTCCCCCGGCTGCAGGGACAGCGAGGGCAGCGAGCCCCGGGGCTCAGGACACGGGCAGCAGCCACAGAAAGCGGCAGGCAGCCCCTGCCAGCGCCGGGCTGGGCTCGGGATGGATGAACATTAACCTAAGCCGCAGCCCACGTGCGAGAGGAACTCCCTAACGCAGCCTGGGAAGGAGGAGTCAAGCCGCCCATTCGCTCCTTAGCGTTGTGCTTCAAGAGAACATCGGGAAAAAGAGCAAAATATCTGCCCGGAGACGTGGGGAGGGCAGAAAGAAAACCCCGAGTGCCTATTAAAAAAAAGCAATTCAGCGTTTCTTGCCATAGTTGAGCAGTGAGTAAACCCCAGCTGGATGTAAGACACTGCTGTTGAAAGAGCAGTGTAAACTCGTAACACCCACAGAGAATATTTTGCAAGATCCAGATTATTCTTTAAAAATCTCATCAACAAGCAATGCCCAAGTGAGCAAAGGGTTAAAGCAGTCGGATTCCCTGACAGGTTTTGCTCTTTCCTTGTTATTCTCTCTAGAGTGTTTCAGTAACTCTCCTTTCTTCTAACACCTTTTGATTCATAATCCCAAAGTTAAAGGGATAATTTCTTTAAGTTTTTTAGTGAAATTTAAGCAAAACTCATCCAGCACAAGTAATAGTCCCACTCTGTTTTCCATATTCCTGGTAAGGCTGGATCTACAGCTCAGCCTGCTTTGCCTCCAACAGCTCAAAGGGCAGCAGCTGATATTTTAGAGACAATCCCTCGTCACAGAAGAGCCCATCTTTGTTCTGTTCTTATTAACACAGCGATTTTTCCAACCACTGCTTGAGCCCACCCTGCTGCTGAGGGAGCCCTGCCCCACTCCCCCCTTCAGAGCCGGGGCTGGCACTGGGAAGGTGCTCGGTCTGGGACACTTACAGCTCCTCACACTAACTATGCAAAAGTGTTCATGGGAATTTCCTCTCTTTTCCTCCTTACCCACAATTCCTGTAAAGTATATTCCTCCACCCATAATTCAAAACTCAGGTTTAGCCACATAGCTCCTCCTGCATCAGCCCCAAACAAAGATCAACCACAGAAAGTGCCAGCGTGTGAAGCTCAGCTGGAACCAAGACCCACAGGTTTTACAACAGCACAGAATTACACACAGAATTTCACAGAATGGTTTGGAAGGGACTTTAGGACCATGGCAGGGACACCTCCCACTGTCCCAGGCTGCTCCAAGCCCTGCCCAGCCTGGCCTTGGACACTTTCAGGGATCCAGGGCCTCCCCACCCTCCCAGGGAACAATTCCTCACTACTATCCATCATAAAAACTCATCCACTAATGGAGACTGTAGGAACACACAGAAAGAAAATAAAAGATTTTGCATCCTTTTATGCAGCTACACAGACTACAGGTGCTGCAGAAGCGTCACCATCGTGTGTGACCACACAGACTGCTCAGCATGTGAGACATGGGAGGGGAGAGCAAGGAGGGATGACAGCAAAAACATCTGCGAGAGAAGACGTGGCTGCTCTTTGCTTTCTGTTTTTACAAACTCTGAAAAGCATTTTTTCCTCCCCAAGGAGCGCTCAGCCTTTCCAAACCACTCCCCACCGAGCACACCTTGCACTGAAACAAGGGGTTGGGTTTCAGGCCATTCCTTCTCTTGGACATAAAATCACCTGTAACCTGCCAGCACTGCAAGCAGATGGGCACCACAGCCCATAACTATATTTCTTTTGTCCCTCAGTGGTGTTCCTTGTCATTACATTTCTTTTAATAACTTCAGCAGCCAGCTGATCATCCTTTTTAATGGGCCAATTTGCAGACAGAGGCTGCCAGACACTCGTACCAGGCAGTTTCATCCTCAGGTTTCTCATGCAGTAGTAATAACTTAGCCAGGCTTGTTGCACAACTGAGGCAAATTTAAAGCATCCAGATGAAGACAGAATTCTTTAAGAGTACATTCAGCTTTGATTACTCACACAAAGAGTACACAAGCACTGCTGAAAGTTTCTGATCTCTGTGGATAATAACAGCTGCACTACAGCCTTTCACATCCTCACTCCTGTCTGGCCTTCAGTTATTCATGGTATTTGAGAGGAGTAATCAGTAAGTTTATCTCCTAGACTGTGCTTGTGAGAAAAAAGGTGGAGGAATAGAGGCCAGCTGAGTCTGCTTTTTCAGACTGAATCAGGATAAATATTCCAGCTCTGGTTTCGAGCTCTCCAGAGTGTTTCATGCTCCAGGACAGTCTTCCTGGCATCATTAGAGATGAGACAAGCTCACTAGGATAAGATTATCTGGATCACAGGAGCTGAATCTTACTCAAACATGGAGACAAAGAGACATATGATGCTCTCAGCAGCCAATTAGCTCAAATGAATCACAGGAACAGACCCAGCGTTTTGACCGTCACCACTTTAGTGCACAAGTTACTTCTGAAGGTATCCACACATCCTGCCAAACTGACATGACTTGGCCTGACTTTTTCAGGATCAAAAGGAGGTGGAAAAACATCCAACATGCTTTAGGATAGTCAGGAATTTCAGCAGGCTGGAGACCTAAAGACTGGAGGAATTCTCTGTAGTTTGGGAGAGCTGCCTCTGCATCTCTGTGCCTGACAGAGATGGGCATCAGAGCCTTCAGGTCAGCTGGAATGAAACATCCATGGGCTGCATTGCAGGATCTTGTGGAAAGGATCTTATCTTTGCATTTTTCAAGCATCCCAAAATTAATTTGTTACCCTGAGAAAAGAATTGCACACCGCAACGTGGAGTGGGAAAACCTGGATGTAACCCAAATCCATAAAATGCAATTCTTTATTCTCAGGTTTATTTTGAGGGTACATAGCATTAGGAAAACCTGACAATCATTTATCCCCCCTCAATCCCACCACATAAGAAAATCCTCAAGTGGTGCTACCTATCCATCACAGAGACCCACTGAGATGGAGATTATTCCAGTTTCTGGAATCACTAAATCAGTGAGATTATCCAAGCCCCAGCTTGTTCCCAGCCTGGCAGGGAGCAGCAGCCAGGCTGTGGCCTGGGGCACAGAGTGAGCTGCACTCAGGTCTGGGTAAGGCAGCAGCTCCCAGCAGCTGGGCCTGCCACACATCTGCTTCTGCCCTGAGCTGGGAGAGAAAACCAGCACCTCACAGGAAAAGAGCTGCCAAGAAACAGCCCCAGCAACACTCAGGCTCTACAAAGAGTTTCCACTCATGATTTTACTGTGTGAGACAAGAGCTGATTTGTCACCCTGCCGGGAGGATGCCCAGGGAGCTGCAGTATCAATAATCAATATTGATAAATATCAGTATTTCCAGCTGCCCACCCTGTTTGGAAATGTCCTGCCTTGGGAGAATGAAGGAGGTGAGGTGGAGGGGGAAAAGTCATCCTCTCTTTAGACACAGATGTATATTCAGATAAGTCAACTGCAAAGTTGCTTAAGCTTAACTACTACTGTAAATGTAATTTAAATCACCCAAAACATTTCCACTGCTCAAGGAAGAGCTGTAACAATAGGAGGAAGCACTAAGACAGTAGCTATTCTTAACACTCAAAAACACTTATTCTGATGAATAACCAAGACTTACTTATTAATGTAAATTGAATATGACTCTGCCTCCTGGGCACTGAAGACTGTAAAATTAGAAGCCTTAGCGGGTTTCAGAGGATGACCTCGTTTACCTCGCTGCTCAAACACGTGCCTGGTATCTACAGGGGGCAGAAAATTCTCTCACTGAAGGCAGAAAGGAGTCAGAGGCACCAGAGTAATGATCAGCAAGCTGCTTGTTCACTTCCTCCGAGCACAGGGAGCTGTAATCCCTGAGCCAGGTGACAGTGCCACACACCAGGCTGGAGCACAGGCAGGTGGGAGCAGTGCCTCTCCAGCTGAGTGAGCACACACAGGGATTCCCCAGACTCCACTCTGCACAGCTCATCCCCAGCACCACCTCCACGGAGCACTTTAAACATCCTTAATTTTCACAGAAGGAGAAAATGCACAAGTTCCAGTTCCCAAGCTGGCGCCCCGGCTGATTTCACAAACCTCATTTTGATTTTCACACTTTGGATTTTTTTTCCCGTTCCCTTCTGGGAAAGGGATGGGGCAACGGAGCAACAAACAGGGACAATGCCAGAAATGGACTTTCTTACTGGGGTGTCCCAGTTCTCAGCCCAAAGATGTGATAGATTAGCTTGTCATCTTGTTTATTTCCTGCAGCATAATGGCAGCAGCGGGATGGGCTCGCTGGGCTGAACTCACCATGAGTCAGTCTGTGGGCATCCCACAGGAGCTGCTGCCCAAAGAATGCCAAACATCCACTCCTGGGAGAAGTCATGCCCAAGGCACAGCCCCACAATCAGTGCAGCTACCAAGGTTATGAGACAGCTCAACAATAGCTACTGATAAGCTGGAGTTTTAGCAAGGATGGTAAGGGGAGGAGAAAAGTGGGAGTGACCTGATCATAGCTACATAACTAAGCTGTTTGTTAAGATTAAAAGTGAAACACCTGAGCATGGACTAAATACAAACACAGTTTTCAAAGCAATGTTTCATTTATGAGGTTTTTTTTGTTTGTTTGTTTTAATAGATTTTAGCATATTATGGTTTTTAAAATCTCCTCAAAAGTTTTTATATTGGATCAGACTAGCCCAAACTACTTCGGAAATTAGGCTGGACACTCCCCTCCCTCCCCCCCCTTATTGAAGCTTGTCTTGTTGAATGATTGAAACCTAAATCCACTCACCTAAATAATCCAAGATTCAGAGAAAAATAATGACCAAATAGGTGCCCACACAGTGTCCCCACACACATTGCTGTGGGGAGTTTACTCAGGAATGAAATGCCACCGTGCCCATTTGTGGCTAGATCCACCAGACTGAGCAGGGGAACAGAAGGACACCCCCCTCTCCAGGGGAGCTGCATTTTCACAGATCCTGATTGCTCAATCAGTTATTTCCAAAATAAAAAGAAGATTTAATACAGTCAAGTAGCAGAAGCTCTTATTTAGCAGCCAAGCAATTTTAAGTGCCAATTATTCCACTCATAAGCAACAGTTTTGTTGTACTCCAAAGTGCCATCACTTATCCTAACAGGCTTCTGTTCCACTGTGTCATCTCTTCAGCTGTAACAGGTCTGTCAGGAAGAATCCAAACTTCTCTGTGTGGAGAGAGATTACAAGTGGCCTGTAATTTATATTTATGGGCATTCTCCTCATTTGTCCTTGAGAAGAGAGCTGGACTGCTGTTTAAAGGCTCAGAACTGAAAAAAAAGTCAGCATCCACTATTTTTGCTCTGCTGGCGCCTGGCTCTGAAGTCACCACACAGAGCTTGTCTGTACTGGTTTCATCTATAAACGATGCAACAGCTGGAACAAAACTGGTTGAGATGCTGGACCTGATTGCACAATACAGCTCACAGCTCTTACAGAGCTATTTGTAGTCAAGAGCCTGTTAACTCATTAGGAGAGGGCTTGTTCTTCCAAAGTTTTAATGAGGAAGTTTAATTACATGAGTCCTCATGAAAACCAGGACTGGAAGACATCAGACATGATCTAGCTCGGGGGCCAAAGAGGGGATGGAGGAGCTTGCTACAGACATTCCCAAACAGCTTTGAAGTGCAGGATTTACAGGAAGAGCTCAGGGCAGGTGAGGCTGGTGGTGTAAGATCATCTCAAAGGTCAGACAGGGATTAGAGCAGTGCCTATAAATCCCCACGTGCTGTTTGCTGTGTAAAACCCACTGCTCCAGCTGGAGGGACAGAGAGGAGATGGGACACAAAGTCTCAGGCATCAGTGTCAAGTGATGCAAGACAGAGTTTTATTGTTCAGTTTACACCTGGTGTGCAAGATCAGACTGGTGCAGTGCTGGTGCCAAGGCCAAAAGGAGTTATTACATAGATCAGCCACTGAAAAACCACAGTCTAAACCAACAAGTGAAAGAAGCAGAAATTCATCCTGGACTCACAGGTGAATTGAAAATTATGAAGATTTCATAAAAATAAACCCAAAAACACACAAGAAAGGAACTAAGGCAATTGTGTTTTACCTCGCAGCTCCAGTAATTTTGATGAATAAACACTTTAACTCAAATAACATTCTGAAACACATGTTTTAACCCCAGTGTAAGCAACCAAACTTTTGTAGAAGGGCCATTTTCTGACACAGGCATCACCTAGCTGTGGCTGCTGACCTGACTCCAACTCATGTTTTGGCCCCAGAAATGCTGATACAGCTCAGCCTGATCTATGCTGGGAGCAGCCACTGGGCTAAAACAAGAACAACACATATGGCAGAGACAAAGGAGAGGAGGCACTGGGAACTGCTGTGCTTGCATCTGTGCAAAGGTAACTCTTGGACATTTTCTGATATGACAAACTGTTCAGAAATAACTGGAAGAATCCACAGGAATGGTAGAAATCAATGGTGGAAGCTGTAAATACATCACCTTATCCAAATTTGTTTTCAAGCTGACCCAATGGCATCTGCACTGCTGAGGCTGCCAGGCTCCCACTGTGATACTTGCACCACGCTGGAGGGAGGAGCATTCTCACCATCAGATGGGAAACCAGCTTCCTCCTAAGCATGGGATCTAGGGAATTTGTCAATTAACTAATTAATTAGAGAATTAAGAAGCTACCATCCCAGTGAGAGGGGACAGCCCTCGTTTGAATTTTTTGCCTGGTGAGCTCACATAATAAAGCTGGTTTCACAGTGCACATCCTCCTGAAACTCTGAGAGATCCAAAGGAACTGTGATGCCTGACTCAGTGCCAGAAAAAGAACTTTTATGGGGTTAAATAATATTCATAAACCCCCAGCTAGCAGCTTCTTGACCTTTACAAAGATTGTTTCCCCTTTGCCATCTGCTTTGTTAACAATGAGGTGATGCTAATCCTTTACAAAACTGCACAGACCTCTCTAGCAGAACTCACAGGAACGCCTTAAAGCAGCCAGTCCTTGATCATTTTATCAATTGCACTCCCCAGTTAGGTTTCCTTCCATCTAACAAATTACTACAGCTAGAATGAGCCCTGCAAAAAGCCATTCTCCAAAAAAAAAAAAAAAAGCTTTTTCCAGGGTGAGTGCTGGTATTCCAGCAAGCCTTGGATTCTCCCAAAGGAGCTGGCAGCTCTGTGCTTGCTCCAAAGCCTTCCTGGCCTGCAAACATCCGGCAGCCTCACGCCTGCTTGGTGTAGGAAGCGCAGAGATGGTGAACTCTGAAACTCTTGGATGAGGGATGTGGTTGGAAGGGCTGCTCCCAGGAGGGATCCTTCCTCTCCCGTTACTCAGAGGAAACACTGCAGCTAAATACAGCTGTCACCTTTATCTAGTTTTACCCTGCTTGTGGACAGGCTGGAGGGAGGCCAGGATTGAGGAATGTTTGCCCCAAACAAGGGGCTGGGAGATCAGCTGCAGGGATGTATATACTGCCCTGCATGCCTCCCCTTCCGCTGGGAGACACACAGGGATTTCCTTCCACTGTGTCAGCCCCGCTGTTTTCAAACAGGAACATTGTCCCAGCTTTACCTTGACCGAGAAAAACAACTTTCATCAGCAAAGCTGTATTTATTCCTTGCCTAAAGAGGATATCCTTCCAGTTCCATTATATATTGGCCACCTGCTATGGGCTTTGCAACAGTTCCAGGCTCCTGTTCACTCAAGGGCTTACACCCAAGTAATTCCACCTTTATTTCCAGTGTTCATCACTTAAAATCTAATTCAGAAACGAGAACCTTCAGAGGGAAAAGTGCAGAGGCAAGGGAGTGAAGTGTACTCCAGATTTGTGCCTTTCCAGCGTTTCTCAGTTACAATGATACATCTTCCACGCTTCCCCAGGTGACCCAAGCAGAGATAATGAGGAATGTAAAATAATTCTTGGCCAGCAGCCTCCTGTCAGTGCCTCATCCATGCCCAGTTTGCTGCTGCTGAAACCATCAGTGTGTAATGGCCAAGCAGGCTGCTGTCACTTCCAATGCTCAGGCTCCACCACATGATGGGAGTGTGTATGTTCACAAAGACATCTCACAGCCCAGAAGCCACAACCTTCAAGTTATCACAGATGGCCAAAATTCCATATTCTATAAGAACCAAACAACTTTCAGAGAACTAGTGAATTCATAATTGCAGATTCAAGGGTTCTGAAACTTTTCCCTCTAAAAATTTAAAAGTATGGGTAAGAAATACCAGAATATTGTTTGTTCTAAAAGGTCCCCAGTGGGGGTTGCCCTATTATTTTTCTGTATGAACAGAGCAAAGCTCCCTTTGCACACAGCTGGCACAGGATATTCAGTGAGAAAGATCCTCATTCTTACAAGAGAGACAGATTTTAACAGCTCAGCAATCCAGGCACTGGCAGCCCTGGGGGCTGATGGAATAAGCCATGCAGATGGAAACAATTATTTAGGAAGGGAAGGACTCCTGCATGCATGGAGCAACATCTCACTAAAACTGAAGCCTCCCACCAACACATTCCAGACTCTTGGAGTAATCTGCTTTGGGGAGTATGCTTTAAGCTACATCAGCTTTTGTATTTCTTTCTCCAATCTCAATTGCAATCACAAAACATACTGCCCTGCAAACTGACCCAACGCTCTGGCCAAAGAGCAACAAACACCAGGAAATATTACAAACATCTGAATCTCAAACCAATTTAGAGACCCAACTCTTCAAGCAACAAGTTCTGATTTCAGACAAGCTTTTCACTGCACAACACACCTGGAAGGACTTACCCACCCAATCAACAACTCTGTAGTGGATGACTTACACCTAAAGTCTGTGGAATAAATAATGAAAACATCACACATGCTGTACTCGATATGTATTTTATCAAACTGAAGTGCTTTACATAAATCAAAATCATGAGTGTTGGAAAGGAACAGAATTTCCAAAAGCACAAATTGATTAGAAATATCTAATTAAGGGTAGTCCTTTCAAGCCAGCTGCATAAAGAATATTCCATGTAATATGTTGCAGGAGAAAAGTAACTCCAGCAGGTTTCAATTAAGCCTCGCTGCCATATGGATTTTACATCCACAGCAGGAAGGCTCAAACATCATGTCACAACTAAGATATTTTTATGTCTCCAACTGAAAGCATTTAAACTGCTTGGAATAGAAGCATATGGGCCATAACATCCCCAATTAAGAAAATATTTTACTGTACTGAGAGCCTAAAAGGCATATGAAACTAAAATACATGATATTCTTGGTCAAGTATGGTAGTTTCTAACTTTTAAAAGATATAAAAAGCTAAGAGTCTATTGCATGTGTGCCCTGGTGACCTCCTTACCCAAAAGAGAATATCCCAGTGCAGGAGACAGTGATTTTCAAGGAAGCCCTGAAGGGGTGGGGGCTCCTTTGCTCTGCAGACAGGGAAGGGAACTGCTCCTGGAGCAGCTGACACCACCAGCAGCACATGTGAGGGGCTCCTCAGGCTCAAACTGAAGCCAGAGCAGGGTTCTGAAAGCTCTGGCCAGTTGGGTCATGTACAGAACTGAGGTGTCAGCACCTTTGGGCTCCCATTTCAGCACTCCAGTGAGTGTTATTGTCCTTAAGGCAAGCTGGACACTCACTCTTTTCAGTTTATAAAGCCTTGACAAGTAACACAACTCTTTATCCAACTAATCAAAGATTTTGTGAAGTGGGAAACAACAGTTATGTTTTTTTTTTCCTTTTCATATTAAAAAAAATTACTTCAAAAATGTGTCTTGATTAACCCAAGAACTCGGCTGCTGCTGCTGCCCTCTCTTGGGACCTCGAGCCAAACCTTCAGTGTTATTTTCCTTCATACAGCTGGGACCCAAGAACCCCAATTCCTCCTTACTGGAAACAGATGTCAGCCAAGTTAAATCATCCCATGACTCCTGCAGGAGAAGGATGTAAACAGCCACAGCTCACCCAGCTGTTACTCAGAGAGGTTCTGCTGACAAGTTAGAGATCCCCACATGCTGCAAGACCTTCAAAATGCTTTGACATAGTGATTTGAGATATGTTTATCACTTAAATCCACCAAAGTACATTAGGTCACTTCAGTTTACACTAGATTAGATTAGAGTTTGGGTCTTTTTACCAACATCTTCCAGAGTTTTGAGCTCAGAGGAGAAAGAAATTGTTATCTCTGTTTTTATACACACAGTGCTTCCCAACAGAGTCTTAATGTTTAACAGACCCCACCCCTGCAACATGCCTGCAAAGTAAAGGCTTTACAAACAAGAAGAGGGGAAAAAAAGAGAGATTAAGTGATGTGCAAAAGGTCACAAAAGACATACAGTACAGTTTGGCACAGAAATGCATCTTCCACCTCCCAGGAGGTTTAACTTCAGCCAAAAGGAACTACTAAATTACAGCTCTCACTAATGCTGTGCTCCAGAGTGTTCAACCCAGGTTTTGCTATCCTTTCAGCTGAAAAAATACCTGGTTGCTATAACATGGAAGTGCTCTGGGACAGACTCTGCTGTGTGCTTATGAGAAATGATGCACCAGGTGAACAAGAGACACTCAGGTGAATTAAATCCAAAACTATTTGCAGTCAGTGTAAACAACCACACTGGCAGGATCTCCACTACAGCATCCAAGGCTGCAAACACTCTTGCTGATGCCCAGGAAGCAGCTTTTGCTCACAACAGCAAAAGGAAATTAAAGCACAAACTCATGGATGTTGTTGAAGCACTTGCAGCCTACAAGGCAGCTGCAAGGTCATGCTACATTCATGCTGTGAGCTCCAAATGCCCAGCAAAGACAGGCACAGGGGCAGGCATTACAGCCAGATTCAGGAAAAGGAAATATTTTAATAAATGTGGATCACAATATGAAGTCTACAGGGTTCAAACTGAGACCCCTCATCTGTCGGTCTGTGTCCATTCTCCAGGCCAGGTTCACACACCACCCATCTCTTATAAGAGGTGCTGACCCACAGCAGAACCAAAATGCCCTTTCTATACTACTTTTAGCTAAATTAATGCACAAAAATCCTATTCTTGGCAGCCAAATATTTATTTGTGCATTATTTCTCATAGCTCAAAGGCAGGAAAACCAGGTTTACACCACTAATGCCATCAGCATAGCTGTGGTACTGGGCAACTCTGCAGGAACCAGGAGTCCTCACAGTAGCTTTCTCAAGCAGGTTTTTGCACATTGGCACCAGCCTCCCTGCTTTTACAGTGACACTGCCAGGGACAGCCAGCCCAGCCAAGCTAAAGCTATTCTGAGTGTATTTATGCAAGCTAAAAACTGCACAAAGCAGACACTTTGGTAGCACCAGGCTTTAGAACACCGCCATGGGGTACAAGAGGCAATATTCTCCCAGACCTTTAGATTGTTTATTTACCCACCTCAGTTCATCTCCTTCTTCGCAGTGATGGTCCCAGTATAACATTTTTAATTTAAACTGTGGCATTCTGGCAACCACCTCAAGATAGCAGGGTTTCTTTTCGAACTGAGCTTAACAGTCTGAAAGACTCAAGCAGCCTAAACAAGTGAAACCTCATAGAGACAGGAGGTATCATTCCCAGGGGTTCAGCTGCAATATTAGAGGCATCCCCAGCCATGCAGCTGCACGATGAAGCCTTTCTTGCCAACACATTTCAAACGCACATGGTGGAAAAGGTAGAGAAAAACCTTGACACTACCAGCAAGCGTCCTTCTGGCTGGCTCAGGGAAGGCTTTGCTATGTCAGTACAGCCGAGACAATAACCCCATTCCCCAACGGGGCAGAAGCCAAATTCTGCGGGAAAAGCGACAATTCAGCACTGCACGACCGCGGCATCCCGACCCCCGGGGCACGGCCGGAGCCCCCAGCAGCGCCGAGCATCAGCTTACCTGGAGCGGCCAGCGCTGCGGGGCACGGCCGGAGAGGAGGAGGAGGAGGAGGAGGAGGAGGAGGAGGAGGATCTGGAGCGGAGAGCAGGGAATTCTCCCGACCCCGCAGCTCAGCACCCTCTGGCCGGAGCCGCCCAGGGCGGGCGCGGAGCTCAGCGGAGGTGAGAGCAGAGAGGAGACCCCTCTTCCCTTCTTCTCTTCTTCTCTTCTTCCCTTCCTCCCTCCGCCCCCGTCCCGCCCCTCCAGAGCTCGCCCCGCTCCCCGCCCGCTCCCTCCGCATCTGCCCGGAGCATCCCACCCTTCTCGTTCTCCAGGCGGGGGAAGAGACGGGGAATACCCGCTGGAGAAGATCCCCGAAGCTCCCTCCAGGGAGAGGGGGATGTCCTCGGCAAACAGCTTTTGTTTTTCTTTTGTGTTTTCCTTTGTAAAGGAAGGAGCCGCGAAAATAAAGATGCGGGCAAACAAGTTTTATTTAAGAGCATGGACAAATATTTGGCCACGCGGGGCTCAGGGGATGGGGAGGGAAAGGCAAACACAAGCAGGGCAGGTTTCATCGCTGTTGCGGGCTGGTGCTGCTCAGTGTGTAAGGCTCTGGAGAGACAGGCACCGCACACGGGCAGCGCGAACAATGACTTTCACAAGGGCAGCGTGTTCATTGAATTACTTCGTAATTCAGGCCCTCTTGAAAACAAAAGAGTGTGTTGAACGTGTGCATCAACACAAGAGCACACAGCTGTTCTGTTCGGAGCCCAGCACCTCGATAAACCCTTAGGCTACAAAGCGATGGCTCATCTCAGACTCCTCACCCTCCCTGTGGTTCCAATAACTGCTTAAATCAAGCTGTTGGTGAGTGCCTCTCTAGGCTGTACTGTACCTCACATCAGCCTGCCAGCTGTGCCGAAAAGCAAAGCCTGAACGCAAATCAGGGACATGCATGCTCAGGATCTGCAGAGAGCTTAATTATTTCTTGTTAATTGGAGGTAGACCTGCTTAATTTTTTTAGACCTGAGTGTTGAAAAGTCGTTTCCTACTTTGAGAACTGACAAGCTGCAGATGAGAAAAGTGCTAATTGGACTCTAAGAATAATAATGCTATGGCTGTATTGCATTTAAAATCCAGTAAGAGCTACTACAGAGAGAGACTGTTTGATCTTATTTGAAATCAAAGATTACTGTTGGTGGAGTGCTTGGTCCTTATAAAAAAGGAGCTTATCCTTCTGAGGTGGGAGTGGAGCAGAATGGACAAGAAATTGGCTGCCATCCATCTCACATTTAGGCAGTCAACACTCTGAAAGCAGCTGAGTAGGTGCTGACTTAGTCTTGAGTGGGTTTCTTTTGCAGAGCATTCCCCTCCCTCTGCCACGCTGCAGTAGCTGTCACCAGTGCTGACCATGGGACTCCCTGCTTTAATTTCACCCTGAGGTGGTTCTCTGAGCTTGACTCAGCTGCAGTTTCTTCCCCAGGACTGAAAGCAACAGTGCTCTGCTCTCCAGCCTCAGGGAGCCCAGGATTTTCCCAACTTTTTCACCCAGCAAAGCAAACAGCTGAGCCACATAGGTAACCAGATAGGATGGCAGCAGTAGAGTCCTCAGGATGTTAAAGGTCTGGAGCATCAGGCAGACATATTTCCAGGTGAGAGAAGAAAGTGAGGTGCAAAACAGCTGGGGAAGAAAATGAAGAACACATTTCTCACTGCAATGATATCTTTGGAAGAAGTTCCATTTTCAGAGGAATATACAGGATTTTGAAACCACCAGTGCTTGGTTCCCTTCCCTCACCCACCCAACACAACAAATGTTATGTCCTACAAAAGACAAGTTAGAGTTGCTGTGTTCAAGTCAATAGTTGTACATATGAGGAATCAAATGGTACCCTAGACAAGACCAAGCTCATTGTTATCACTGTTAGCTTTTGAAAAACTGCAAAATTAATGAATGTTAAATAAATTGTTACCACACTGATTTGGTACCACCTTGGTGGTGTTAACGGTCTCAAAAATGCTTTCAACTGAGGTATTGCTGATGCCATGCTAAAGCTCAGCTTCAGGGTGTGTTAGTCAAATAACTGCAGCAGTTTAAGATGATTCCAGTCCTTGGCTAGTCCAGCCTAAGCAAGGTTAGCACTCCAGCAGAACTGGTAGAAGGACACATGAGTGAGTACCTCAGTTGCTGCAAATCAAAAATCCCAGCAGTGTAACTGAGCAGACAGGACTGGGGATAGTGAGAGTGGAGAGCAGCTTTCCCTTGTGAGCCCCTTCTGCAAAGGAACAGACAGTCAAGGCACAGGGAAAGAGAAGACAGACAAAACATGAAGCTCTTCCACCACTTGAAATTTATCTTTTGGGATTTGTGTAAAGCCTAAAAGGATTAGGGCTGCTGTGTTTGGAAAGAGACTTCTGGCCTCAGTTCTTATTGAGCAAGTGAAATACATCTTATTTTCAGTCACATGCTCCACCATAAGAAATCTGAAGCAACTTTTAAAAGTATGTAATATCAGCCATAAATACCAGGAGAGTTTCTACACACAGTTGAGTTAAACTTCTTACCTTAGAGGAATAAGCAGAAAATGTTTTCCATTTTAAATGTAGTTCTCAAGGACTTTTAAAATGTGCATATACCTTTAAATAAATATACACACATATATTTGTGATAGTCATTCTGCACAATTTTATGTTACCTTTACCTCATCTACAACAGGAGTCATCACAAAATAGGGAAGGCAGAAAATAAAGCCTCCTGTTAGTTATTAACCTGGCAGAAACCAATCTTGGAGCTTTGTCTTACCCAAGAGGCCTCTGAGTCAGGCAGAGGTGAAAAAAGTCAGAGCTGAGGCACAAAAGCACTAGATATGCAAGGAGGCAGCCTGGTCCCACTACTCACCACCAGGATGTTACAGAAAATGCTCTTTTCAGTAGGGAAATATCTTATCTTCTGCCTCTGGGAGCAGCTGTTCAAGGTCACAGCAAGACTTTGCTTTTGGCTTTTTGGATTTAAGCTCAGATAAGCAGGTTTGGGCCTCAGTCTTCTCATAGTTCCACTGGATTGTGACTCCTCTTGCATCTCCGTACTGGATGCATCACTCTGGCTTTCTTCCTCTGTTAATTCATCTTCAGAGTCAGAATCAGGCTCATCAGGAGAGTCTTTCTTAATCTTTTCTATTCTGGGCATCTGTGCTAGAAGCAGGTTTAAAATGAACATGTAAAACACCTCTATGTGACTTTTTTCCCATGGCTGCAAGACTTGTACGTTCTAGTACTTGTACATCTAGGAGCTGGACAAGGTTCCTCTGAACTTTTTCCATCTGAAATAAAGGATTGTCAAACCAAACTAGACAATAAAAGGCCTTTACAAGTGTTTAATTTTATCTAATTAGCTCTTAATAAGCAATTATATTAAAGGAGGAGCTGAAACATTTCCTTTTTACTTGTGCTTGCTCTAAACTAGAGTAAAAGTAGTGGATATGACTGGTCAGGGAGTTATTAAAAAGAACACTTTTATTTTTAAACCTGAGAAAAGCTTTAATGTTCTTATTCTGTAAATATGCCAGTATGTAAAAATTTAGTGATGTGTGTAGTCTTACTGGTTAAAATATAATTTAGAGCATTTGTGGAAACAGTTGGATGCCTGGTGCTAAAAGCAGTCACTACAGGGCCAGAAATTGTGAATATAAATGTAGCAAGAATAACCTAGCAAGAATTACTCTGTGCAGACAAAAGTCTGAGCACACAACTGCATTGTAAGGATGTGGTACAGCTATATAAAATAGATATTTTGTCCCTGATTTAGAACTTCCTCAGCTGGGATTAGATTTTTTTTCCCAGCATTAGAGCACAGTAGCAAGGTTTTATCCTCATGAGTGCAACAAGCAGCTTATTATTAGTCTAAACCAAAGCCTGTTACTGGTTGCTGACATATTAGAACAAAGAATCAGGGGTGGATTGGAAAAACAAACTGGTAAAATACATAAATAAATGAAAATACACATCTTGCTCCCTTCAAAACTTTCTATCAGCCTCAACATAGAAGAATTCCTTACCAGCTCCCCCAATAAAACTCTCCATGCACTCCCAAAAAGGAGAGGAGCAAGAGAACCATGAGGCCAGAATTTAAATTGTACAGAATTAGAAGATTAGGCTTGCTTTCTGAGGGATTTTTTGAAATAGAAACCTTTAAAAATTACTTGTGGTTTGTCTTTCTTAAATCAAATTACTGCTGAGAAAAAGGGAGAGTGTAAGAAGGGTGGGAGGCAGCTTGGTTGTCTTCTAAGCATATTTAACAGAAAAGCATCATCATTTGTTTGGTTTTTCTATATGCTACCACCAGAACTAACAAAGCTTCACTTTCCTCCTGTGACAAGTGGCATTAACCTAAAAATAGCCAGCAGAGTGCTTTAAGGAGGAAGTTAACTTCATGCAGCAGCATTTTACCTGATCAACTCCCCAACTTACCTTCACTGAGCAGCAGCTGTAGCCAGATAATGGCGACGATCAGCAGCATTACAAAAGGCAAACAGAACCAGAAGAAAAGCAGTGGAAAGGTCAGCTCGTTCACCAGAGGAACCAGGGGATACCTCATGGCTTGCTTCAGGTTACGCTAAGTTTAGAACAGCCCAACTGCTCCCCTTTCTAACCACTCTTAATAACCCTCATTGCAGCGCTGGTGGTCACAGGAGGAGTGATAAATCAGCAGAGGGGACAGCCCCGTGCTGGGGAGGGAGCAACAGGGATTAATGGGGGATAAGAACAACTGAGAAAGGCCAATCAAGTCAGATGTTTTCTTCAGCTGCTATTTAAAGGATAAATACAGGTTAGGAAGCTTTGGAGGCTTATGTTAAAACTGTAGTTACAGTTCTTGTCTTTGGATACAGGGGAGGTAACCAAGTGCTTCGGCAACTTTGAGACTGAGTAGCCAAGGTTGCTCCTGAGAATAAAACAGATTCAACCCTCCAGAGAGGTGTGAGGATGGGCAGCTGCAAGATACTTCTCCCTGGCTCTTATTCATTGTGGTGTACAAATATGTCCCATATAGACTCTATTTTTAGCCTACTCTGTATATCCTCATCTATTAGTTAATCCTTTAGGGAAATAAACCTTTATATTTTAATTGCCCTTCTGTCTCCCTTCCCTCCAAGAAAGGCAACTAGCACATTTCATAGGATGTGTGTCGACAAAAGTATTGCTTAAGAGTAAAGGAGTTTAGTAGTGATCAAAGGAACCAGATATGTGACTTGATAACTTGATATTCATCACGCTGTGTGTTTCTCCTTCAATAAAATAAAGCCATAATCTATTGTTTACCTCACAGAGGGTTGTTTAGCTAGATTAATTGTTTGTGCAGCTCTCAGGAGAAGAGAGCAGTGATGTAAATGCACGTTACAAATGATTGCCTGCATCCTGAGCGTGTGCTTGTTTTAATGTAGGAACAGCCCCTTGAAATGAGCCTTTTAATCCCAAGATCTAAATGAACTCTGCAAATTCTTATTAATTCACATTAATAACACCTCTGCAGGATAAAAGAAAGCTATTAGCCCTGCTTTGTGCATTGAATAAACAAGTGAGGAAAGCCATTGCTGCCCCAAGCTTCAAGAATGCTCAATATTTGAGTCCCCATTTCACACAGTGGGGATGGTGGGTTGGGGGCACCTCTGGAAATCAGGCTGTTGCTAGTTTGTCTGCAGAGGCAGTGCTGAGAGGGATGGAAAGGAGCTGAAGCCATCATCTGTTTAATTTTAATGACAAATTGTGTCTCTTAGTCACATCACTGGAAGCCCTTGGACTCCACGCTGGATCTCACCGAGCTGAGCCAGCCTGGGATGTCCTTGTTGCCATGTCAGGATGGATCCCACCCTGGAACCCCATTTCTCCAGGGAATAGGGGTTGAAATAAGGGGGAAAGGCCGTCCCCATTCCCTGCATCTCCAGAGGGGCTGGTGGCACAGGAGTGGCAAACACCTGGGCTGTGTCAGTGACCTCCTGGGCAGGTGGCACAGCCCAGGGCTGTGGGGTTTCACCTCCACACAAGCCACAGCCATGGTGGAGGTTTCACAGCCCAAGTTTAAAGGGCAGGGGGGCCCTATGTGAAGGGCAGCAGAAGCAGAGCCCAGCCCCAGGCTGACAGTGATACCCACAGAATTGGATTTATTCCCTGGTGTGCAACAAGCCAATAATGTCACGCTCCAGAGTTTATTTCATTAAACATTCAATAAACACTGTTTATTTCATAGCTGCCCTAGCCTGGGTGCTCAGTGGTATTCCACAAATCCAGCACATCCCCATGGACTTTCCCTGCCATTATTTAGACACAAATTCAGAGCTAGTGACTTTCCAAGCACAGCCCCTCTGTTAGGACTGGTTAGTAAATTCCATGCAAGGTACATCAGCCCAGCCAATTTCTGTGCATTCTCAGGGGAAGGGTCTTTTTTAGTATTATAATGAACATGTTCATCTCTAGGACACAGGGACCTTGTGAATATTTTTAATAGATAGATAGACATACATCAACATCTTCCTTTGCTACATCCTTGTTAGCTTCAGGATATCCTTGATGAAGGGATGATCCTGCCTGTTCCACTGATGGGGTCTCCTTTCTTGCTCATTAGACTTGAAAGCACACAAAGGTCTTACACCAAAAAAAAATCCCAATTTAAGATAATCTAGACAGGTTCCACCCTGGGGGTGCTGGTGGACAGAGGCTGAACATGAGCCAGGTGTGCCCAGGGGGCCAGAAAAGTCAATGGTGGCCTGGCCTGACTCAGGAATAGTGGCCAGCAGGACCAGGAAAGTGGTTCTTGCCCTGTGCTGGGCACTGGTGAGGGTCACCTCGAGTCCTGTGCCCAGGGCTGGGCCCTCAGTTCAGGAAGGACAATCTCTGGGGCTGGATGAGGCTCTGAACTAGCTGACATGGTTGTGTTAGGTTGTAGGTTGAACTCGATGATCTCAGAAGCGTTTTCCAATGCAAATGATCCTGTAAGGAATGCCAACAGGTTGGAGTAGACGATTGTCCCCCTCTACTCTGCCCTAGTGAGACCCCACCTCAAACACTGCACACAGTTCTGGTGTCTCCAGCATCAGACAGATGTGGAATTGTTGGAGCAAGTCCTGAGGAGGCCACGGAGCTGCCGAGAGGACTGGAGCACCTTGAGACAGGCTGAGAGAGCTGGGGCTGCTCCTCCTGGACAAGAGAAGGTTGTGTGGAGACCTCACGGCACATTTCCAGTGTGTGAAGGAGCCACAGGGAGGCTGGGCAGTGACTCTTCCTCAGGAACTGCAGTGAGGGGGAATGGGTACAAATCGAGAGAGTGGAAATCCAGGTTTGATATTAGGAAGAAATTGTTTTACTGTGAGGGTGGTGAGGCCCTGGCACAGGGTGCCCAGAGCAGCTGTGGCTGCCCCTGGATCCCTGGAAGTGTCCAAGGACAGGGTTTGGAGCAGCCTGGGACAGTGGAAGGTGTCTCTGCCATGGCAGGGGCTGGAATGGAATCTTTTAAAGTCTTTTTTTCTATGATTCTGTGCTGTGTTGGCTGCTTCCTATCCCAGCGATTAGGTCTCGTCTCCTGCTGGAAGCACACACAGAGCTCACATGAGGGAGCACACTCATTTAAGATGATTATTTTAAGCCCCCGCGTCTGGCGGCAGCGGCGGCCCGGAACCCCCGTGCGGGCCCGAGTTCCCGGCCGGACGCGGGCGGGAGGCGCGCCCGCCATGGCGGCGCCCGCGCGGGTGTTCGCGTTCCGGGACGTGCGCTGGGCCCCGGACCCGGTGCTGGCTCCGAGCGCGGCCGTGAGGAGCCCGCAGCCGGCGCCGCTGGTCATCGACAACGGCTCCTTCCAGACGAGGGCGGGATGGGCCTGCCCCGACCCCGCCGTCCCCCGCCGAGCCGCTGCTGCGGTTCCGCTCGCTGGCGGCGCGGAGCCGCGGGGCCCGCGGCGGGGCCGGCGCAGAGACCCAGGTGGGGAATGACCTGGGCAGCCCCGAGCCCCTGCGCTGGCTGCTGCGCTCGCCCTTCGACCGCAACGTGCCCGTCCAGCTGGAGCTGCAGGAGCTGCTCCTCGACCACGTCTTCCAGCGCCTCGGCGTCTCCTCGCAGGTACCGGCGGGCCGGGGCTGAGCCGCCCGCGGATCCCAACATGGTTTGGGTTGGAAGGGACCGGGGACAGCATCTCCCTTCACCCCCTGCCATGGGCATGGACAGCTTCCACTGCACCGGCTTGCTCAGATTTCCGGGCAGCCTGGCCTTGGACGCTTCCAGGGGTAAGGCAGCCACAGCTTCCCTGGGCAGCCTGTGCCAGGGCCTCACCACGCTCACACAAGAGGAATAATATCTAATATCTAATCTAAACGAACTCCCTTAAACTGCCTGTTGGGTAATGCTCTTACCACTGGTGTTTACTGACCACCTGCATACCCAGCTGTGTTGAGAGTTGCTTCTCAGATCATGGAGCTCTTGTTATCTGCCTGCACGATAACATCAGTTTGAAAGCTTTACTCAGAATGGAACTAAACTTCCACTAGTTTTCACTCACTTCCTCATTGCATAGATTTTGGTTTCTTAGATTTTTAATAATTTATATATGCCTTTAAAAGTCCATTCACCTTCACCATTATGAGTTTATTCTTTGGTTGAATTAACATTAAGATCTTTTTTACCCCCTTAAACACCAGATATAATTTAACTTTCATGATTAATACCCTGCACAAAAAGTGCTTTCTCATGCCCATTTTGGAGGAGCTGTTGATGATGCTTAAAGGAAGAAGCAGAGATAAATAAACCCTGGATTTTCCCTTCATACCTTTGTTCTTTCCCCTTGTCTCTCCCAGGGCTGTGTGGATCACCCAATTGTTCTGACAGAAGCAGTTTGCAATCCTCTGTACTCAAGGCAAATGATGTCTGAGCTCCTCTTCGAGTGCTACCAAGTGCCAAAAGTGTCCTATGGCGTGGACAGCCTGTACAGCTTTTATCACAACAGAAGGCAGAACTGGCCCTGCAGTGGCTTGGTGATATCCTCAGGGTACCAGTGCACACACATTCTGCCAGTCTTAGAGGGCAGGTGAGTTCTGGGTGTCTTAAATCTGGTGTAGCCACTGGCTTTTCAAGTCATGCAAATACCTGTTCCTCCAGCCCTGCACTATTATCTCTTGTATTCATTTATACTGATGAGTTAAAACCAGGTCTGCAGATTTTGCTAAGTTCTGTTGAGTTTTGAATTGGAAGAAGCAATGCAGCCCTTGTAAATGTTGTGTTTTAGTTGCTAATTGTGCCTTGATGTGTACTTCCAAAGGGGGAAGAGGATATGTGCCCCAAGTGAAACTGGGCATTAAAAAACATATGTTAGGTTTTAAAGCAGCTTTAGGACAAAGTGAAGTGCTCTGTGTGTGAGACTTCTGCAGTGCTTGAGGCTTTTATCATTCTGGTTATTCTGCTACATTGCTCTATTCTCTCTTTTTACTTTTTTCTCTTTTTTAATCCTTACTGGGGGGGATGACTTTATTATGTCTAGTAACCGTTTCAAATTTTCAAGGTTTACACACGTCCAACCACAAAGCATTACAAATGTTAAAAAACTACTTTTAGTGCCACTACCCATCACTTCTCTTGTTAGAACAGAACATCTTCTTGCTGTAGCCAAAATTATTTAATATTTGGGGTTTTTAAAAGAGCAGAACAGAGCCTTTCAGAGTAGAACAGTGACCACAGCAGTGATTGTGCTGTTGCCTGAGAAAAGCAGGTGCGTTAGATTCACTGGTAACCAAACCTTGAAATATTTATCTGTGGATATTCATCTACAGAAATCAAATAATTCAGGGGAAAACAAGAGCTCTGTTTGATTTCCTGTGAATTCCCCCAGCCTGAGCTGTGCCTGTTTGCATTTTGAGGCTGGATGCCAAGAACTGCAAGCGCATTAACCTGGGGGGGTGCCAGGCTGCCGTGTACCTGCAGCGGCTGCTGCAGCTGAAATACCCCGGGCATTTCGCAGCCATCACGCTGAGCCGCATGGAGGAGATCCTGCACGAGCACAGCTACATCGCCCAGGACTACATAGAAGGTAAAACCAGCTCTAGTTCACCACCAGGTAGTGCTCAACCACACTTAGTTTGTCGTCTCTACCCCTTGTTTCGAAGCTGGCTCGAATTCTTACAGAAATATTCTGCTGTTTTGCTTTCTTTGTGGTAACCTGCCTCATGCATAACAGTGGTTTAACATTTAAAATTAAGACAGAAATGAAATTTAACTACTACTACTACCAAAAAATATGTATTGGTTCAAATTTCTCTGTGAATAAAAATTGTGATGCTTTCAGTGGAAAATAATTTAAAACGAGCTTATAGTTTCCTTTATATATCAACAAAACCTTTAAGTTGGTTAGGATTTCTGTGTTTCCTATCTGCTTAAAGGTTTCCAAAGCTGCACAGGACATTTCTTATGACTTTGTGTGAATTAAATAAGTTTTAAAATTTCCGTGGCAACTGTCATCTGAAGTAGTGGCTAAAGAAAAGTGTTTTCTTTAAATTTGTCACTTTTGAATGAGCCTTCCTTAGAAATGTGTGAGAGCTCTCCCTCCCCTTGGGCAGAGAGACTTCAGTGTGCACTTCGTAGTACTTGTTGTTTCCTGGAGGTCAGAGCTGCCTGCACTGGGTGTGTGGCCTGGAGGCAGTGCTCAGAGGGAACAGCCAAGCTTGGGAGCAGCTGCCAAGAGGTGACAAATTCTGTGCTTGCACTATTTTTGCCTTCTTTCCTCACTTTTCATCCTTCACGCGGGGTGCACACAACACACAAATCATTTTGGGCTGCCAGAACAAAACGTTCCTTTGCTTTCCAAATGGCCAGAGCTGCAGAAGTGGCGGTGCCCAGAGTACTACGAGAACAATGTACACAAGATGCAGCTGCCTTTCTCCAACAAGCTGCTGGGCAGCACCGTGGCATCCGAGGAGAAGCAGGAGAAGAGGCAGCAGCAATTGCGGCGGCTTCAGGAGCTCAACGCGCGGCGTCGGGAGGAAAAGCTGCAGCTGGACCAGGAGAGGCTGGACAGGTTGCTGTATGTGCAGGTAATGAAGGCAGAGTTTCGGTGTGGTATCTTGGGAGGAGGGCAGGCTGCCCTCAGAGCTTTGTCAGAAGGTCACACATCATGGTAAGGAAGCTGTGAGTGTTGTGGGTGTTTTCTGATAGGAGCTTGCCAAGGTTACTTGTGACATAACAAATTATTGATGTAGGGGTGTTTTCAGTTTCTGAACAGCACTTCTTTTGGGAAGTACTTCAAATTCTGTCAAAGTGTGCACATCATAGTCTCTAGCCATGCAACCAGAGTGTACATCACTGCTGACTGCTGTGATTGCCCTGTCTTGTTCATCACAGCTGACTGTCTGTCCACAGGAACTTTTAGAAGATGGTCAGATGGATCAGTTCCACAAAGCTTTGGTGGAGCTGAACATGGACTCTGCAGAAGAACTTCAGTCTTACATCAACAAATTGAGTCTGTCTGTTGAACAAACCAAGCAGAAAATCCTACAGTCAGAAGTCAATATTGAAGTAGATGTTGTGGACAGCAAGCCAGAGGTAGGATGCTTTCACCAAGTTAATCCTCATTTTATCTGTGAAGGAATTAAACTTCTGTGCTTACAAATGTGTCCCTTCAGACTTCATTGATGAGCTAAGCTTTTTCTTTAACACACTGCAAGTCATTATTAAGTTGGCAACTGGTTCTCTGTTGAGAGCTCTGAAGAGAGAATATCCTGAGACAACCATCCTTAATCTTCAGTAGCCTTCTATTAAAGATACAGGGGAACCCATCAGTCTTCTTGTTAAAAACAGTATTTGTTTTCCTTTCTGTTCTTCCCTTTCAGATGCAGAGAACTTTATGGTAAACAACCAACCCAGCCTTCACTGTAGCTGTCTGGTTTTGGTGCATTTAAGCAGCATGTTCTGTTTTGGTCCCTTAATGAAAGAATAATTACCACACTTGGTTGTTGGAGCTGTCTTGAAGATGAGAAGCTCCTTGTCTGCTTTGCCAGACTCACACAGGCCCAGCACACAGCAGCTGCTGCCAAGGGGTGCTCTAAGGCTGCTTGTGCATGTGCTTTTAATTGCCTTTCAAGTTATACAAGACAGAGCTTTTTTAGCTTTATCAGCCTGTCTTCAAGGAAAAGGTAGAGAGAAAAACAGGAAATGGAAGCAGAGAGGAGAGATCCTTATGTAGTTTCCCCAGAGAAGCTGTAGCTAGACCATCCCTGGAAGAGTGCAAGGCCAGCTTGGAGCAGCCTGGTCTAGTGGAAGGTGTCCCTGCCCATGGCAGTGGGTGGAGCTGGATGAGCTTTTGAGGTCCCCTCCAACCCAAACCATTCCATGATTCTAAGATTATCAGTGCAAGAATCAAAATGATTGTGCTTCAGCAAAATTCAGGGAGATGATGGGCTTCTGATTGTGGTGAATAATCTTCCTGCCTTCCGCCAAAAGAAGATATTCTAGGAAAAAGAATTGAAAGATTACCAGTTACCTGTGCTTTTTCTCAGTGATTGTGCCTAAACTCCAACATCTCCCACACCCCTGCTCTTTGCTAGGTGCAGTCCCAGACCTCAGAATGAATCCACAAGCTTTGCTGTTTGGTCTGTGCCTTTAGAGATCACTTAGAAATATCACAAAATCCCTTTGTAATACCAGGTGTTCAGCTGAGTTGTGTGTATCTTTCTGGTTTTGTCTTTTTCCTTTTCTTATAAGATATAAAAAGAAATGCATTTAACAGGACTACAGGAGACATTTTTTGCTTTAGGGAGCACTTGTAAACTTCAGTTTGAGTAATTGAATGTGAAGATGTTTGTAGGTCGTAATTTTAGCTCATCCTGGAATTGCAACAAATGTTTCAAGTTTAAAATAACCAAAACAAATATTTAGCAACAAAATCCCAGAGGTAACATTGTAACAAAAAAATTAAGACATTTTAGAAGCTGCTCCTACCTCACAGCAGGAGTCTGGTAGGATTTTGAGTGGCGCTTTTCATTAGGAAAGAGCTTCACTTCTGTGTAAAATAAAAGGGAGTTTGGTGCATCCTGTGAGCAAATAGTAGACAGTTGAAACTCTCAAAAACTGTGTGGTGGCTTTGTAGCTAGCAAATATTTGTTTTCCAGTCCCACACAAGCAAAATAGGGAATTTCATGGTAATTATAGAGCAGTTAGAGGTGCTGGGAGGGTACCAGGTTTTATAAAAAGCTATTTTACTAAGTTTTAATATGCTGTTGTGCTTAGGACATGACTGCCTGGCATCCTGGCAGTCAGCCTGGTGACTGAGGCCTGGATTTCTGAGCTGGCATTGGGATAAATTTCTTGGAAGTGGTTGATTTTTGTGCTTTGCATGAATGTCTGTATTTCTATTTCCTGGGCATATTTGCTTTCAGGCATGTTAAAGAGTTGAGATTTGAGAAAATTGAGTTTTCCAGCCATGTTGCCAGAATTCAAATCACACCTGAGCTGACCTAGCATAACATAATTGCTCTGTTTCCAGACTCCTGACTTGGATCCACTGGGCAGTGAACAGTCCCTGGAGGATGTGGAGAGTATTAATGAGTTTGAACCTTTATTTGCTGAGGAGCAGCCTGAAGTTGAGAAGCCTGTTGCTGCAGTGCAGGTTTGGTTTCTGTATTTACACCTCGTGCCAGGGGTTTGCATCCCAGTTGTCCAGCCAGTCTGCTGACATTTCTCCTCATGCAAACATTGTTTGCCTGCTCTGGAGGAAATGCTTAAACTACACAAAAAGGACATTAAGAGAGAAATCCTGGCAATCTTAGCTGGTGGCTTAGGAAGAGAATTCCCTCTTGGCTCACTCTGCAGGCAGTGCCTGGTGTTGCAGTGCTGTGCAATTAAGGGAAAAAAGTTCTGCTCAAGTGTTTTTGTCTGTGATCCATAGCCTGATATCCCAGTGCACACAGCTTTCAACTTGGGAGCTTGAGCCTCAGAATTAAATGGCTCCAAGCAGTCTAAATTATAGAAAAAGTCCTGACCTTACCTTCCCTGACCTTCTGGAACCTTTAGCATAATGCTGTTTCTCTGTGGGAGCATTACCATCTTGGTTTTTGTACAGAATTGTCTGAAATGTTGCTTATTCTAGAATATTACTGTTCTTTAACATAATTTCCCATTGCTTCTCCATGTTTCATAGCCCGTGTTTAACTTGGCAGAATACCACCAGCTTTTCCTTGGCACTGAAAGAATCAGGGCTCCAGAGATTGTCTTCCAGCCCTCCCTGATAGGAGAGGACCAGGCTGGTATAGCAGAAACCATGCAATATGTCCTTGAAAGGTGAGTTTACAGAACTATTTCCTTCAGACAAGCTTTTCTTCATTTGATACCAGCTTTTGAAATCCTGGGGGTTTAGCAGTAATTTGAGAAAATATGTTGAATAGTTGTTTTTGGTGGGGTTTTTTGTTTTTAGAGATCCCTGGCCCAGCTCGTTATTGAGGGAAACAACAGACTCTTGCAACAGTGAGCTGGCAGTCTCTGGTTTTGGGAGCCCAAAATCAGAGGTAACTTTTTAGAATTAAGATACAGGCACGCCTGCTGGACATTTCCAGACAAATTAGCATTGATGAAATGTCACCCCTTAACTTTATGAAATAGGAGATCACATTTTCTGAAAGGTAAGAATTCCAGCCCTAGAAAGAAATCCAGTTATTGATTCATGGGGTACTGAGTGCTTTCAGGATTTTTTTCTGCCACCCCCTTAATTTCCAGAAAGCAAACAAAGCTCTTTGTGCTAGGAAAATGAATTTTTTCAAAGTGAATCCTGGGACATGGTATCAGTATTCCCCACAGCTGTTTTAATTCATAGGGCAGATGTCCTTGAGAAAGGCTGAAGCTGTTCTTGTACTTCACAGATATTCAAAGGAACAACAGGCTATCCTTGTCCAGAATGTTTTCCTCACTGGTGGAAATACAATGTACCCTGGACTCAAAGCCAGAATCCAGAAGGAGCTGCTGGAAATGAGGCCATTCCAGTCATCCTTTCAGGTGTGTGCATTGCCATGATTATGTGAACAGCCTGTTCTGTGTTCACATGTAACTGGCTGAAGTGCAGGGCAGGACTACTTAGAGCATGGGCATGGAGAGGGTTTTAAGGCAAGACTCTGCAAACAGCTTTTTGACCTGAGAAGGTGCAGGTTAAGCAAAGATTCAGTTGCTCTTTGTGAAGACAGCATAGTGAGTAGAGAAAGTCTGCTTCTGCTAAAGGACTGTGCACACAAAAGCATGTTCAGCTGGAAATTTTCAAATTGGTTGCTTAGAAATTGGTAACAATGTGAAAACAGACTTGAACCCATTCCTAACATTACTCTTTCTGAGAGACACTGAGTAATCAGCTCAAATTTCTGAAATTCCATTGTTTTTGTCATACACCATTGTAACCATGGTAAAAAGGGCTTCCCTTTCCTGTGCTGAATTGCCATTGTTGTTCTGTTTTCCTTCCATCCAGGTTCACCTTGCTTCCAGCCCCATCTTGGATGCCTGGTACGGGGCTAGGGACTGGGCAGTGGAATACATGAGCCGTGAGGAGGGCTGGATAAGCAGGAAGGACTATGAGGAGAAAGGGGGGGAATACCTCAAGGAACACTGTGCTTCCAATGTCTACGTTCCCATCCGCCTTCCCAAGCAGGCCCCGCGGGCAGCAGAGGCTCCCAGCAAAGGCTCGGGCACAGGGAACCCCAGTGAGCAGGCATAGCCCTGTCCTTGGCACCCCCAGCGCTGCAGGGAACAGTTCCTGAGTGCAGCAGGGCACAGCCTCGCTGGCTGCTGGAGCACTGAGATCCCATCCAGGTCCTTGGACACGCTGGCACGGCTGGAGCAGTTCAGTGCTGCTCACACACAGCAGCTCGTGGAGAGGAAAAGTGCTTCTTCGTGACTGGCATAGTAATGCTCAGGGGTTTTGGAGAGTGTACGTTTTACAGCTTTTTAAATTGTAATAAAATGGCCTGTTTTTATATGGTTTTTATTGCAGCAGGGCTGTAGCAAGCCGGGCAGCCCAGCAGGTGTCCCCCTTGCCCGTCTCACAATCGTCTGTCGGGACACATCGGGCAGGGCACGGGGGGCTGAGCTTAGCCCACCTCCCTGGCCTCCTGTTCATCTTCCTGCTAAACCACCTCCAAATACCCAGTGAGTACTTCTTGTCTCCGTCGATGTCAGAGATACCGATGTTGTGGTTGAAACTGGAGAGCTGGGCACACAAAGACACAGCCCTACATAAAGCACTGTCCAGAGGCACTGCCAAACCTTGTGCTGCCCTTGAGTGGTTCTGCAGGCTGTGCAGGGCAGCTCTCTGATGGGACTTCTTGATCAAAAGTTGTTGTAGCAATAAAACAAAGCTTTTTTGCTTTACCACTAACTTAATGTGTTTCAGTGATTTCAGCTCTTTAGAGCTATGAGGATGGATTTGATTGGTTGTACCTTAAAAACACAGGTTGGCAGCCAGGCCCCTGTCCTGCTGTACAATATGTTCCAACTTAAATTTGCCTGGGGATTCAGCTGTCCCACTGAACAGCTTGTTGCTTTCCCAAGAGAATAATCCATATTGAATGCTGTACCCAAACCTAAGGAGACTCCATCAGTTTGGCAAAAGTTGGAAAAGGGAAGGTGATGGGAAAATATCCAGACTGTAACTGATATGAAGAAGATGTAGAGGTGGTGATTTGGTGTCCCCAAGGGCTGCAGAGCATCAAGGTGAATTTTCACCTGGCAGATTCAAAGCAAAGAGCACGAGGAACTCGCTTGTGCTGACTTTGGTTGCCACAGGATAAGATTTTTGGATTCAAAAGTATTACTGAGATTTACAATTTAAAATAACAGAAGAGAAATTCATGGGCAAATATTGAGGTCTCACCTGTGCCTTGAGTGTTCTTCAGGGAGCAGGGTTGGTGCAGACCTGCTCTGACACAGTTCCTGTGGTTCCCAGCACAGGCCAGTCCCAGGAGAAGGGAGCTGGCTGCCTCCAGGTGACCTCAAGTTTGGATTATTGATCCTATCCCTGGCTGCCTGGAGGCAGGTTTTAGGGTAATTAAGGGAATTCTATGGGTGGTAAAGAATGTGGACAAACATGCTGTGCTGGAACAAGGGAAGTTACACCCCATGTGTCTTTTCTGATCTCAGTAACCTGGAGTAAACAATGTCCCATTGCTGTTTGACCCCTTTCTGACCCATCTTTAGCTACTTTAGGCAGAGGAACTACCCAAGTATGGAAGTAGCACTGATAACTTGGTGCTGCCTGCTAAATAGATAAGTGTGCTGTGCATAAAACTGTTCCAGAATGAGGGCCTGAAAGGGCATCTCTAATGCATGATTATGTGACTTCTTTGCCCAAATTGTGCCAGCCACTTGCATTAATTCAAAGCAGAGCTGTCTAATTCTGCAAAGAGGTGCCAGAGCAGCTGCTTAAACAGCTTTAAGGAAGCATAACTTTATAATCTCCTGAATATTAGCTGTTAATTTGATATTTTGTGCCACAGTAGCCAGAGTAATTGATGAACTTGGACAAGGAGATCACTGTCACAGGCTGCTCTGGGTGTGCTGGTGGCCATTCAGGTGCTTGGAGCAGCACCATGAAAAGCTGAACGTTGCAGAATGGGATGAATTTTACTCATTTCAGTTCAGTTCCCTGGTAATGATTTGCTGTGGAGCTACCTGAGCCTTGGTGCTGGCAGGAGAGAGCTGGAAGGAGTGTGTGGTGCTGAGGGCAGGAGGACACATCAGTGTCATTTTGGACAGTGATGTTGGAGTCCTTGTGCAGCTGCACCATTGTGACACTTGTGGCAAGGTTTTCTCATCCCCATGTGCAGAAGAATTTGGTTGTTTTCCATGTAAGTGGCACGGGGCTCTCCAAACCCAGAAGGATCTTGGGCTGTCTCCTGTTTATGCCCTCTGAGAGGGAAACAGGCCAAAAGTCACCTGCTAGGCCTCCTTTTAATGGGATTTTTGGCTGTGTGAGGAGCAGTAGGAGGAAAAAATGATCCTGCTGTGGACAGGAATCTCAAAGTGCTGCTGTGAGGGCCTTGGGCAAGTGATGGCAGGGTTGATGTTGAGTGAGCTGCTGTGCCAGCAGCCTCAGAATCAGTGCTGTGTTTATCCTGGCAGGTGTCCTCCAAGCTGAGCCAGGGCAATTGCCAGGTCTGAGATGGCCAAGTGGTTCCCATTTGGTCCTTGGTAAATGAAGTTCCGCCTGTAACCTGGTTATACAATTCAGTAATGCCCTAATTTAGGTCAAAGAATATGAAAGTACAATTTCACAGCAGTGCTGAGTTTGGTCTATTTAAAAGAGAGCTCAAACTGGGTCCCACCTTTCACAGGGTCCCTAAGATCTGCCCTGGGTGGAAACACCACGTCAGTGAGCAGCCCTGGAGACTGAACATCCATCACATGTCCCATGTCCCAGATTTCCTTTGGAGCTGCTGACAAGCCTCGCTTTGGGGCTTCAAGGCTTATGCTTCCTGTGCCACAGCAACTTCAAACATGTTCTTTGCTAAATCTCTGCTAGGACACCAAGATTAGAACTCTCTGCTCTAGTTATTAATCTCTGGAATACTTAATGTGCTGTGTAAGACAGCATCTCGGAAGAAAGAGAAGATGCCCGTGAACTGTCACTTGAAATTTAGGATTATCCCTCCAGAGACAGCCCACAGTGATCCTCTGGCAGTCAGTCATAAACCACAAGTTTTGAAGCTTGTGTGGGATGAGCAGGGGAGAGGAGAATGCTGTAATGGATTTAACATTATCCCCAAAGTCATATGGTGGGATTTCCACCCGAAGGTTCGGAGCGCCAGGCACAGAGCAGCTGTGCTGATTGCCATTGCTCACTCCCACTGCTCTGTGCAGGGAGTGAGCATCAGCTGCAGCAGAACTCGGTTTCAGACCCTGAGCATGGTTTGCCAAGAGTTTTTCAGGCTCCTTTCATTCCATTTCAGGCACAGCTTCCTGTGTGTAGCTGACAAACACCTTTTCCCCCTCCGTGTTCACACGATCTCAGCCCTCATGTTAGCAAGGTGTCATGGTTTCAAGGGATTTTTTTTGTTGTTTTTTTTTTAGTTATATTGCTTTTTTTACACCCTTAGGGGTCTTTTCTTTCTCTTTTTGAGCAGTGGACTTGGTTCTCATTTTCTAATGCAGCAGAGGCCACGATGAAAGAACCATTCTCATGGATCTATCTCTAAGCAATGTTTACTACCACAATTCATGGTTGTTGCTGTGCCCTCAGTTCTGTGTCTCAGCAGAGTGGTGCTGGCTGAGGCTTTCACAGAGTGCACATCTTCTCTGGGGAAGGAGGAATGTCAAGTAAAATCATGGAGACTTGGTCCATCTGTGCTCAATGCACAGTGCCAAGTGGAAAAATCTTCAAAGCTCTCATTTCCTGAAGCCAGCAGAAGTCTCAAGTGTGGTGAGAACCACTTTGTGCAGATATGCTTTTATTTGTCAGCAGTTGCTGTTCCCCTCTATCACAGCATGAAGTAAGCTGGATATTTATGGTCTGAGAAACTTTTATGCTCTTAAAATTCTTGGGTTTAGTCAGGACAGTATTCTTTTTAGCTTTTAAATTATTTCAGAACTGAGGGGATGTATGAAATAGCTTCTCCCTTCATCTGACAGGAGGGAAATATGCAGTGCTGATGGAGAAAGCATTTTTGTGTTGTCACTGATGTTCTGTGAAGGCATCCAAGTTCCTGCACTTCCAGTAGTCAGGCTGTTCTATCTGGAGGAAACTCATCCCCAGGGAAGCTTGTGGCAGGTCTGGCTGGAGAAATGAGCATCACAACACTCAAGGAAAAAGTGTGGCTTTATTCAAACCTATGTCAAGTGAATTCCAGAGGAGAGAGATCTTTGGAAAGCTCCTCTTGTTTGGGCTTTTTGGGAATCTAGTGGGTGATAGAGTGTTGGATAGCAGGGAGACCATGGTGCCTTGGGTGCCTCCCTTGTTTAGGTGAAGGGCAAGGATGCATGGTGAACCTCAGGGTGGGAGAAGGTTTGAGGGATGGTGGCAACCTGCAGCCCCCAAAGCCTCAAAGCTGCTGTGGTGACACTTTCCTGAGTGCCCTGGTGCCCAGGAGGGTTGGGAGGCTGTTGGCTGCAGCAGAGGCTGGTTTTCCTCCTCTCTAAACAATCACCTGAGCTGTTTCTGCAGCTCTCCCTGGAGTGTACCCTGTGCTCATAAATGTCTCCTTCTGCCAGGTGACAAAAATGTCCTGCACAAGCTTGGGAGGCTGGGCACTCACTGCCTTGTCTGAGCTTGCTTGGTAGTGAGTTCCAGCCTGTGTAAACAGTTTTTGTCTAGTCTTATCTCTCCACTAAACATTTTGATGTGGAGATTTTGTTCTTTGGGGTGTTTTCATTCCCTTCAAAGGAGAAGGGTAATGGGTAAAACTGTCCTGCCTCACTGACACTTGTTTCTGCACCTGAGCAGAAGCCCCACTGCATCCAGATGAGGAACAGTCCTGTTGGTCTGATCCTCCTGCTCTGCTTTGAGGGCTTCACAGGGCTTCTCCACACAGTTTCAGAAATAACTCAGTCCCTGCTAGAATTACCAGAAGTCCCCTGTGGCACACAGAACTCTCTGTCACCCCCTCACCTTGAGCACCAGCTGCCTTCCAGCATTTTGTCTGCTACACTGAGATAAATCCTCCTGATGGAGAAGCCATCAGCTGATAAACTCTCAGTGCTCCAGAAGTAAAATGACTTGAGAGGGTCCCAAAGTGCTTTCTTGAGCACACCCACAGTGACATGTCACCCTTAAACTCAGTTTTGTGTTCCTTGTGCATTAGCACATTTCTCCTGGCTGACATTGCTTCTCACCTCTGGGAAACATTTCATATCCTCATCCTTAGATCAGTTTATTTTTCCCTCTCTACAACTTGGCTAAAATATACCCCACTCCTCCTCTCACCCCAGATTCCTGCCACATACCTGGCATTCTTTCATCCTTAATGAGATGAAGGAGTGGGGGATTTCACTCTCCTGGAATTTTAGAGGAATACTAAGTGGATTTCTCATGAAAAGCCCCATTTAGGATACGAGCCTCCCTGAAAGATAGCCCATGACAGCAAACCTCGCTTTTGCTGGTAATGGTGAGCAGAATTTTTACTTCCCTACTCAATAACTGCTTTCTACTTGGTTGTTACAATTGTCATTGATGGAGACCCTGTTGTAGAAAGTTCCCAGCGGATGAAGCAGAGATTTGCATCCTTGCAAAGACGGGGAGACCAGCGGAACTCAGGCTGCAACGGGGCCAAACTCTCAATATAGACAAGACACCATAAAGGTGGTTAAGTCAAAAAAAGCTTCATTCAGACTCAGTCATTAAATTCCCTTAATAAACAGAAAGGTTTGTTGGATCAAAGGTTCCTCCAGCCTGGTCCTGCAAGTGACCTCCAAGGGGAAGTATATGAATAGCAGCAGTGTGAAGCGTGTGTAAAACAGGGAGAGGATGGTAAATAATGGTAAATGCTAACACAGCCAGAGACACAGGAACGCACTGCTCCTGGAGTCCTTACACGGGACCCAGAGCCCTGTCCTGGTGGACAGGACAGGTTGAGGTATCCAAAGGACAGAGCTCAGCAAGGACGGTGAGTTTGGAGCAGCAGCAGCAGGCTGGACCGAGCATCCCGTTGGTGCTCTGGGCTGGGGATGCTCGGAGCGGACAGGGAGCAGCAGCAGCAGCCTCGGCTCCTCGCCTGGGGGCTCCGGCTTCCTTTCATCCAGCTCCGCCGTGGCACAGGGCCACGGGCTGTGCTCTCCGCCGAGGAAACAATGGAGAGGAAGGCTTTGATTCCAGCAGCGATGGACACCCTCCTGCTCCAGGGTGGTGCCGATGGAAGGAACCGGGGGCTCGGCTATTTGCTTTTATCCTTTGTTAACCGCTGGTAACTTCTTGTTGTGGGAACTGCTGCGACCGCTCTGGAGGTTTTATTTATGCTTTTTGCCTGACGTGGTTCGCAGGAGGCCTTTGATATTCAGCCTCGGGAGTGTCCCCTGGCCTGGGAACGGGAAGAGCTGAGCCGGGCTGGCCTCGGGTACATCCAGCCCGAGCAGGGGCTGTGTCCTGCTGTCCTGCACCGCACACTGCCGGAGCACACATCATTACACATCAATCACACATCAGCACACAGCACACAGCACACAGCAATCACGCATCATTACACAGAACACAGCACTGTCCCATCCTGTCCCACTGTCCTGCACCGCACACTGCCGGAGCACACATCATC